>NW_027069714.1:169956-210134 GCF_002906115.3 Quercus suber
ACTTTGTCCTAATAAGATTCCATTATCTCCCACTATTGTCTCAGCAACCAAATGATAATGGCATACAGGGCCCAAAGCAAATATAAGGGTGAGAAACTCACTCTCTTTGACTGTTCCATAAAGCCAGCATAATACCTCGTCAGCAAATGCTAGGCAGACTCCTCCCTGCCAGCCAATTTTGTGAGAACCCAAAGAAAAAGGTAAGAAACACTAAAAATTAGTTCATCAAGACATGTAAAGACTTGCTGAACATCAGTGGTAATCATCATGCATGTATTTGCAGCAAAAGAGTTTTTACCTGCCAATAGTTCTTCATTTTCACTCGCTGTGTTATGTCTTTGGTTCTAAGTCTCTCTGTTCGGACGAGTCGGCCAGCATCATTCCTGCAGCACCGAAGCAGGAATAGTTAACAGTTCTGAATTCAAAGGGTAGAAAATACAAAACCATGCTACTGTAAACCTAGCACCAGCATAGAATTGCAATAGCATGTGAACTTGGGGTTAAGAGATGGAAGAAAGAAGAAAGAAGAAAGAAGAAAGAGAGAGAGACGGGGGGAGGGGGAGAGAGAGATTTGTTTGTAAGAAAGAGGCTATGATGTTGCCCATTTTACAGTAAATCCAAATATTACGAACTTATATCAAAATTTCAGTGGATTGCTATTTCCTCCAATCAATCCCATTCATTTCTGATACCACCATACACTTACGTATGTGATTTTTTCCACCACAAAATAAAGGGAACCAGTAAGCAAGCAGAAAAAGATGATGCAGTAATGAAATTACCTAAATCCAATAACAATATATGGAACACCTGCTAGGAAAGATTGAATCTGCAACAGTTAAAACAGAGATGTTAATTCTTTTACACTAGATAGTAGATACAGAAATAAATAAAGAAAAATAAAACAAATATTCCAATGACAATGCAGAAAAAAAAAATCAATTCAAAAGACACACCTCTCAAAAAGTCAAGATATAGGGGAGTTTTTTTTTTTCTTTTTGGAAATAATAATGAAGTATAATAATGTATTAAAAAGCACAAAAAGGGCACAATCCTATAGGACCTACACCAACTATCTTTTCAGGTCTGGGGTATAAAACCAGAAATTATTGTAAAAATTATCACAAACCAGATTTGGGGAAGGTACACAAGAGAAACACCTAAAAGAAAATCTAGTCTCTAAAAATATAAGAGGTCAATAGACTCCAACAAATTAGAAAAAGAGAAACAAGAAGTAGCATTCATCCAATCACACAGAGAAGCAAGATATAGGAGAAATGTAAACTATGGAGTGACAAAAATATAAGATAGGGTATAAAAGAAACATCCGGTTAACTCAGCAAAGCACTTTCCAATTACCTGGGATACAACTAACACATAGGCCATACATTTTGCAGATATACTCACAAGCATAAAACTTAACGAACCTTTAACAAAACACAATTATAATGGCAGAAAATAGATGTGAAGCTCTCTAGGAACACAAATGGCAAATTTATTCTCATCATAGTGTACCACAGCACTTAGAAAATATGCAAACTTTTCAAAGTATTGAAAAGATGTACAATATAAATATCAGTAATATATCTCAAAAGAGCTTAGGCTTATCAGTGATGCAGAAATATTTTTGGTCATAATTGATAATACTCTCTTTGGTAAAATCTAAAACTGAAATTAGTTACCATAAAAATCAATATTATTAGAATGCCTTTTTTAAATGCTTAAAGGCACGAAAACCAAGTCAAGGTCATATCCAAAATTAAGTGAATAACTTCTACTTCTATTCAATTCTAGAGGTTGCCGGTAGGCCTTGGAGCTCAACTAGCACTTTCTGATGTTTTCAACGAAGAAATCTAGGGTTCAAATTTCCCCACCTCAAACTATCAAAAAAAGAAAAGAAAATTAATGCTAGAGGTCATCACCAAACCTTAGCTGTGTCTTTGCAAATTAAAGTTTGATTATCACAATCAATAAATTATTTACCTTCTGTAAACGCACTAAGCTTCTTTCCATTGACAGCATTGAAGATTGCTTTTAATTTTGGTTAAATATATGATTGATCCCTAATAATTGGGTATGGTTCTATTTTAGTCCCTGTAATTTGAATAGTTCTTTTTTAATCCTCAAAAAATTGTAAATGTACCAAATTAGGTACATTTACAATTTTTGAGCACTATATAATAAACTTTTCAAATCATAGGGGCTAAAATAGAACGGGACCCAAAATCTAGGGACCACCTGTATACTTTGGGATTTAGTTTTTGAATGACACAATGGTTTAATTTCATCTGATGGAAATTAACCATCCAAATATATTAAAAAATATAGTTTATATATAATAACATATATGAGAAAAATAACTTGAAAAGCTTTTTTATTTATTTTTATAAGTAATAATGATACGTGAAATTGTCAAGTATGTAACCTAATTTATATAGATTCTTGAATCCTTTCCCCCCTTAGACCCCCAAGCACTTTGTGCATTGGAATGTGCCAATTCAGCTACAAGGCTTGCATAATTTAAATGACATGCTCTATCTTTTATATAATTTATACTAGTATATCAATATTATAAATACATGCTGAGTCAGATATCAACGACCACCAACTCACACGTTCCCATGCATAAAGGAAATATATGAAATTCATAGCCGTATTAGGAAGTCAACTTTACCCAAATCCTGAGCAGTTTCTCTTTCTCATATCTTTCCTCAGTATGATAATCCAACTGCACAAACATTTACAAGCCAATAAAGTATAAATAATGTCGAGATTTTAATGTTGATATTCAGCAGAAAATGATGTGCATTTCAACCTCACGATTTGTTTTCAACTCCACATAGAACCTCCTTCCATCATCAGTTGAATCACAGCAATCCATTTCAGCACCCATCAAAATACGATGAGCCCCTAGTTTTGTTTTAACCACAGAACAATATTCTACGTTAGCATCAATGTGATGTATCCCTTCTCCATCGGCTCTTCTTGGATCTTCAGTGGCGAGGCTTTCAAAACAGTATCCCCAATAACATCTAAATCAAAAAGACAACAATAAATTAAAAATGTTCACTTCCCCCAATAACATCAAAATCAACAAGACAAACTAAATAAAACATTGTTCACTTAAAATTAATAGTAGAAAGAGAAAGTTAACAAATGACACAGCACTCTTAAACATGTGTGGAGATTTCAGACCAAGTAGATGAAGTACACCAAAATAATATTTAAAGTTATTAAAGAGATGCAAAATAAGACTGTACAATGATGTCATCTAACAGAGCTGATTGGTCAATAATATTTTCCCTTTGTCTTCCATTTTTTGGGTTTAATGCCTGTCTCAGACAAAGCACTTGTCTCTCATCTATACTGGAATAACCCTCAGCACAGCTAGTGAACCAAACAATGTTTTCCTCCCAATGTTGAATTACTCACTCTCCGGCCAAAGACAAATACTTCTCCCATTTGATTTCAAACTCTTAACTCTGTACAAAACGGAATGAAAACAGGGAGAATTTTTCTTGCTAGCCACAATTACTATAATGTTGAGTAGAACATTAATAACATTATGGATTCATCTTCAACACCTCTCCCCCCCCCCACCCCTCTCTTTTTCTTTTTTTCTCTCCCTGCACCCTCTTAGAGAAAAAGAAGAACCTCTATTGTCTTTGCTCAAAAAGGAAAAAGAAGAACCTTCTCATGAAACAGAAAATTGCCTCAAATGATCCAAAAGGTATACTTTTGCTACTCCCAAGCATCTAAAAATCAAGAAAATTGCATAAGTAACAATTGTCTACTGCCATCACAAAGAAGTCAGACCAAAATGCTTGCACCTTCGTTACCCTTCTAATTTCCTTTTAACTAAGAATCTCACATCTGTGTTATTCTGAAAATAAGAAGATATGAAGCAATACCTTCGACGTTCCAATTCACTTTTTGGCCTTTCTGGTAGCTTATGTACATCAAGATAGATGACCCCGTTCCTCTTATGCACACCCATCTCCCAAGGCTCTCGAAGATAAGCAGCAGATAATATCTGCAGAAAAGTTGAGAAAAGCAGTTGAGGCACTATTAGATGCTGCTCATCAACCTAACCAAGCTCATGGGTTGAATACCAGGAAAAATTAACCAATCATAACTACCAACAAAGACTAGTAGATAAATTCTACTAACGTTCTTATATTATTAAATGAAAGCATATTCACTTCCAATATTCTATAATTTAATCAATCTCTTCCATTCTTCCTTATCAAGATGCCTCATTGTTAATTTCTGTGTAGTTTAATTCTTTTCTTCCATGTCCGTGTGTGTGTTGGCATTCAAATGTTGTTTGATATATCTCCTGGCATCAGCATCCAAGGATCCAAAAAAATTAATAATAATAATAACAATGAACATAAAACCAGTTGTAAACATTGCTCAAAGGAATTAGGACTTACCTTATTAAGGTTGTTACGAAAAGTCTGCAAAAGCACCCCAGAGAAAGGAGAGAGAAGGAAAAACATTTAGTAAATAACCTCAATAAAAACACTATAGGCTTATGAAGCTAGAGTTATAACGCATTCATACCACAAAATGCATGTTTTGAAGAGGAAATTTTTGTCTCTTATGCAACCAAGAAGATCACCAAAACCTTCAGAGCCCAAATCTGGTTAAAAAGAGGAGAGGGGGGGGGGGAAGGGAAGAGTTGCCTTCTTACATCAGCCACATGCACATAACCCAAAAATAAATGCATATATAATGATAAAATTCAATATTTTTCAAATAGAAATCTTGTTATGCTAAATCAAGGTTGCAAAATTTGGGAAACAAGCATACCTTTTTTTTCAATAAAGGTATCAAAACCTTCATTCAGATCAGCTCCAACATCTTCAGAAATTAGACGCTTAAAAAGCCTCTAGTAAACAGAGTAAGGAGTGATGTGAATGAGATGACAACCACAAATTTCATACATACGCTAATAAAAAGAATTTTACAAGAAAACTAATTTAGAGGTACAAACCCAGAAAACTTACCAAGCTACGATCATCGAAGTGGACGTCTCCACCTTCTACACGACTATAGCAAGCAAGTTCGCATGGCTATTGGATAAAATTAGCAAATTCAGTGAGGGATAAGAATCAAAGTCCAATTACAATCTGTTTTCACCATCCAAAATTTCTTTATTTTATGTTCCTTTCCTTACAAACCGTTATAATGAAAGCTATACATACGTCGATACAATTATGGTGCAATCAATTACCATCCTGAAAGATCTAGGTCAAAGTTTTAAAAAAGGAGATATGGAAATCAATATATGGTGGAAATCTCCTTTTACAGCATTAATATATCAGACCTAAAAAGTGCTTGATCAAATTACAAGAAGAGAAAGCAGCTCCTACCTCCTGAATATTAATACATTTTCTTGATAATGTTTCTTCACTCTTTGAAAGCTTTAGTTCAGAAACAAAACGTTCATCACGACCATTCATAAACTTCGAACCAAAACCAAAGTTCTGTCTCTGAGGAAAAGGTCCAGGTCGAGGAAGGAGGCCTGGTCCTCCTCTATCATTTTGCCAACGGCCACGCCCGCCTCTACTGTGGTTGTTAGGATTGCGTACAGCAGGCAACACTGCCAAAGGGAATTTCAATGAGTTCACATGGAAAATACAAAATCACAAAATTTAGAGAGTGCAAGAGAGGGGAAGGGAAGTGACAGGGCCTTGCCTCACAAATTGATTAAAAATTACATTTATCACTTGCGTTCAGTAAGATCAAGTTAATTGGCAATATGTAGCCACATATAAGATTGCTACAAACAAATGCAAGGAACAAATACTCTTAACCTATTAACTTTTATCATGTTGAAGAGCACAGTCAGTCACATTCCAAAAAGGCAACACCATTGTTCTCAAGAGCTGTATTGAAACTAAGTTCTACTTTTCTGTAGCCAAACTCCAATGTCTGGACATGTCCAATCTTAATAATAATATTCACAACAGTCTTTAAAATAAAATGGGTGAACAATTAAAGGGCTTTACTTCATTAATGTAGCCAGTATAAGCCAGTACCAAAATATTTCGTACTTATGGAACAAAATAACCAAGCTTCTTTAGTCACGATTGAATTCAAAGCTCCAAGCACCCAATTTTATCACAAAATGTTGCATTAGTATGTTGCAGCAAAACAATCACAACCGCTACTAAAACTAGCACAACAAAATAAAGCAAAAAAAGCAATATTAGAGACAGAAGAAGCAACAAGATCATAGAGAAGCAGTCATAGAAACAAAAAACCCAGATGAGGAGAATGCTTCAAAACCAAAGTAAAGCCAGAAAATACGAAAAACCCATGAAAGAAAAGTAACCAGGAATAGAGAAAGGACTAATCGCAGTGGTTTTGCAGTAATCTTCATTATCAGAGCCAAACAGATCTCTATCGTCTTCTTGGTAGCCATGAAAGTCTCTACTGTTAATCTCTACCTCTTCATCGCCGTTCTCCTCTACTCCTATTACTTCTTGTTCTTGCTCTTTTCCACTGCTCGCGCTCCTACTGGGGCTGCTTGAAGCTCCGCCGTTGGATGAAGAACCGGAGGACGACGACGATGATGCTGCCGATGAAGAGGAGGAGGAAGAAGAGGACGACGATGATGACGGCGATGATGAGTGGGCCCCACCGTCTTGTCGTTCGTTTTCGTAGTCTTCTCCGAAGATATCTACGTCTTGTTCTGAGAAATCCATGGTTTTTTTTTTTTTGATCAGTTTTGTGGGTTCTCTGTGGTGGGAGCTTGAAATTTTGATGGGTGAGAGGGTGAGTTGGTGAAACGTGACTCGGTTTGATTCGGTGAGTTGCGGGTTTTTTAATTTTTATGCGAGGTAAGAGGACACGGTGGCACTGAGTTGGACTAACTGGGCCGATATATTTTGATTGGGCCCATGGATTTTATGTGAAATGAAAAGGAAACGAGGAATTGAGCAAAGTTGTTGTGAGTTTTGACTTTATTTGATGAGCCGAGGAATTAGAAAATTAAGCCCTGTAAGAGGTTAGAGCTCAACAAGGCCTACCACAAATCAGAACGTATGGGTTTGTTGAGCATCGTTTGGATGGACCTTAACTACAGCCTTCAAATCCAAAACGTGTTGTTCAATCGTTTAAAAATTCTAGTCATGACAAATTATATTATTTTTTTTTTTTCTTTTTTCCTATCCTATTTACTAACTTTTTTTTCTTCTTTTTTTCTGGTAGAGAGAAGCATACATCAGTATTGTGACAATCTTTACCCACAAACCATACACTATATTACACATTTTATTATATAATAACATTAAAACAAATTATTACCCAAAAAAAAAAAAAAAAAAAAACAAGACCGTATACAAAATTTCGAATACATTGAAAATTTTCTAAAAAGAAAAGAAAAGAAAAGAAAAAGAAATAGCACATTGAAAATGGAACAAATGGGAGGGAAAAATAAGTCTGAGGGACTAGTCAGGGAGACCAACTGATCCATGAGCTGGCTAGACCCTTTCAAAAGCATCATCTGCTCCACCATCTGAACCCGGCTCCTCCGATTGTTGGTTCCATTCAATGGATTCAACTTCATGTTGATGTTGTAAGTTGTGCAACGTAGTAACAGTTGCCCTTATCATGATGTTAATCTCGGGAATGCTTGGAAGCACGTTTTGCAGCCAGCGAAGAAAGATCCCAAGCACATACAGAAGCCAAGAATAACGAGATGAGATCATTATAATGATTGGGTAAGCATACCAAAAGAGAGCTTGTGGGAACACAATGGAGGCCACTAATGAAACTGTGAGAGAGGGATCAAATTTTCCCAATCTTACAGTTATTGGGCCTGTATTGACAGAACAAGCAAGGGGCACTTTTATGCAGGTGAAGGGAAAGAGCAGGAAGAGAAGAAAAAGAATAAAAGTCTTGGTGGAAGTGGGATGAGCAATTGTGTTGAATGGATCCCAAACCAAAGTACTTCCCACCTGTGATTTTAAGATGTTCATAGCAAAAAGAAATGGGTACCTAAGATCCATGTAGTACATTGTGAACCTTTACTTCCTTGTGATTCAACTAAGCGCAGACGCTAGCTTTGTGTGCCAAGGCTAAGAAAATCAATACAACTATCGGTGTAGGAGCTTTGGAGACCTTTGGTTCCTTTATAAGAGCATTTGCAGCAGTGGTGCTATAAAGGTATAATGCTATTTTTTTAACTCTTATTCACCAAAAACACCTTGCAGCAGTGGAGCTAAATCTAAAAGATTTAGCTCCTCAGCTACAGTGCACATCTATATTTAGATGTGCACTGTAGCACACAGGTAAAAAAAAAAAAACTTTTTTATTACAATTCTCTCTCCTCCCTCATTAAATATATATTTCCTATTCTCTCTCTCTCTCCGGCTTCTCTTCTGTCTTCCTTCTTCCTCAAAATTTTTTTTTTCTCTCTCGCTTGCCGCTAAGCTCCCTCATCTCCCTCATCCCTCAGCTCGCCGGCCAACTCTCTCATCGCCGATCTGTTCGCCGACCCAGCTCGCCGACCCACCCCAAGCCCCATCGCCCACATTGATTCCGACGACGAAGCCCCCAAAGCCGCAAACGCTGAAACTCCGATGAAGACGACTCCTCCATTCGCACCTTCACCAAAGCTCGCCTCGACGCCGCCAACGCAGGTGGAGGCTCCGGTTCGGCTCCGCTCGAAACACGAAGATCAAGACGGAGAATTTGAGCTCCTCCGCCGCGGTTAAGATCGAGAATCTGGGTCCCACAACTCCGTCCGGGAGCTCGATGCCTGGAATCGTTGTTTAGAAGTGATTGATTCAATGAATTGAGAATAGAAATGGTGTTTGTGGAATTTGTGATTGTGGTTACGGTTTTGTTTTGTTTTGTTTTTTTTTTTTTTTTTTTTTTTTTTTTTTTTTTTTTTTATATGTTGTGTTGTGGTTGCTTTGTAGAGCGGTGGTTGTGGCCGGTGGTGGTGGTGGTGGTTGTTGGAGTTGTGGCTGTGGCTGTGGTGATGGCAGAGGTGGCTGTGGTTGGTTTGTTGATGTTTTTTGGGTATTGTGATATATTATTTTATTGTAGGGGTATATTATTTTATTGTGATATTTATATTATTTTATTGCGTTGAAAGCTAAAATAAAACTACTGCTGCAGCATATGTGTAGGTAAAATAGATAAAGTAACTTTTATTGGTGCTAAATAGCTAAAATTATAGATGAGCTACTGCGAATGATCTAAGGTCTAGCAAGGGACTCCAAATTAAATCCTATTGCAATAGGATTGTAAGTTGACGTCCAGAACTTTACTGGACGTCAAATTAAATCCTATTGCAATAGGATTGTAAGTTGACGTCGAGTACTTTACTGGACGTCTACTCGACGTCAACTTACAATCCTATTGCAATAGGATTTAATTTGGAGTCCGCTTGGGCCTGGGTGTCACTGCCACGAAACGCCGGACACCAACTTGCAATCCTATTGCAATAGGATTTAATTTGGAGTCCGCTTAGATAGATATAATGCTCTTGGATATAGCAGACTTCTGTTTAAATATCGTTTATTACGAAAATTAAAAATGCGCTTCTCAAACAAAATAAATAAATAAAAATATTGTAGTTAGATGATTTTTAAATGTGTGAATAAGACTGCAAAACTCACTTTTAAAATTAGATTTGTTAAAATCTATACTTGCAGGTACCATAAATAATGCACGGGACTCACAAAAAAACGCCAAATGTGAGCACTTAAATAATTTTAGTATAATCCAAACATAGGCTTCGTATTTCTTACATCACAATCCAGGCTATGAGATTCCTAACCTGGATTTAATATTTTTGTTAAGTTGAAAAAAGAAACCAAAGGTCTACCCCCAAATCGTTTAGACACTTTTCAGCCTTTGGATCACTTAATATTACATTTAAAATATTTTCATTTGATTCACTTTTCTTGAAAGTGATTCAAAGAAAAATAGTCATACGGGCATAGTGGAGGTTTTTCCAAAGGAAATTGACATATTGGGAAATATACAAATAGTGATGGATTTTAGAAAGGCTAAAGTGAAAATACACGTTCTAAAGTTTCAAATTTTGGATTTGTGTTCTTAATGCTCAAGGTTGTTTTGAAATTTTGGATTTGTGTTCTTAATGCTCAAGGTCGTTTTGATTGACAGTCCCTCCATTAGAAAAAAGTTAATATGTCCATTAAGTTTTACATAGGTTTGCTACATGTGTTTAGTTGGTTAAATAAAATGATAACATGTCATTTTTATTATGTAATGTCAATTTATAACCTAAAGAAATTTTAAATAATTAAAATAGATTTTTTAAATCTAACAATTACAATAAATTTTTTTAAAAAATACTTAAAAATAATTAAAAAATATTCTTTCTAAAATTTTCTAAACTATCATCATGTGAAATTCAGTAAAAAAATTTCAACAATTCTCTTATTTCTCTCACCTCTGCCAAGTCTCATTGTCTCTATTTTAATGGTTAGTTTCCTCTATCTTGTGCTAAACTTGATCTTTTGTGAAATACTATTATTTAAAACTTTTTTTTTTTGTATATTGTGAAATTTACTTTATTTATTAATATATGCTTATAGGAACAACAATTTGAGATGGGATGAGTTTGTGAAAATTTTGATGTTATTATATATGTCTTTGTAATATATCAATTTGATAAATTTTGAGAATGCATCGTTACATTTATATTTCTTGTTTATGGAAAAATATAATATAACATAATTTATTTTTCTTGGCCAACTAGCAAGTACAAGATTTTTTTTTTTTTTATATAAAAAAATTAATTGATTGCACATTTTTCTTTGAATTTGCTGAAATGATTATATATGTATAAATTGTTCATGGCAACAAACGTGACAACGGATTCTAAGGTTTCTAACAATGCAGTGTTAAGGTTTGTTGCTAGATATAAGGTTTGTTTCCCAATCTTACAATTATGTGGCCTATATCGACTGAACAAGCAATGGGCACTTAAGCACTTTTATGCTGGTGAAGGGAATGACCAACAATAGAAGAGAGAGAATAAAAGTCTTGGTGGAAGTGGGATGAGCAATTGTGTTGAAGGGATCCCAAACCCAAGACAGAGGCCTTATCGGTACTCAAGTGGTTCACTCTGATCAACGTTATCCTGCCAAGGGGTTACCTCCCCATTAATGTGGCCAGGGGGGTTAGTTGAATGCATTAAATGTGAGAGTGACAGCTTACTTTGGGGTTAGTCTCTCCCCAAAATTACCTTCGTCAGGCCGAGGATAAGGTGGTCCTCGGTGTGGATTGGGAAGGAAAGACTTTCCCTCACCTTGGCCCTGAATAGCCTGTGCTCCTCGGCCTGGGTCTTGGGCCTGCTACATGATGGGCCGAGGCTATCAGGCCCATGGGCCCCACACATCACAATCCAGGCTATGAGATTCCTAACCTGGATTTAATATTTTTGTTAAGTTGAAAAAAGAAACCAAAGGTCTACCCCCCAAATCGTTTAGACACTTTTCAACCTTTGGATCACTTAATATTACTTTTAAAATATTTTCATTTGATTCACTTTTCTTGAAAGTGATTCAAAGAAAAATAGTCATACCGGCATAGTGGAGGTTTTTCCAAAGGAAATTGACATATTGGGAAATATACAAATAGTGATGGATTTTAGAAAGGCTAAAGTGCAAATACACGTTCTAAAGTTTCAAATTTTGGATTTGTGTTCTTAATGCTCAAGGTCGTTTTGATTGACAGTCCCTCCATTAGAAAAAAGTTAATATGTCCATTAAGTTTTACATAAGTTTGCTACATGTGTTTAGTTGGTTAAATAAAATGATGACATGTCATTTTTATTATGTAATGTCAAATTATAACATAAATAAATTTTAAATAATTAAAATAGATTTTTTAAATCTAACAATTACAATAAATTTTTTAAAAAATACTTAAAAATAATTAAAAAATATTCTTTCTAAAATTTTCTAAACTATCATCATGTGAAATTCAGTAAAAAAATTTCAACAATTCTCTTATTTCTCTCACCTCTGCCAAGTCTCATTGTCTCTATTTTAATGGTTAGTTTCTTCTATCTTGTGCTAAACTTGATCTTTTGTGAAATACTATTATTTAAAACTTTTTTTTTTTTTTTTGTATATTGTGAAATTTACTTTATTTATTAATATATGCTTATAGGAACAACAATTTGAGATGGGATGAGTTTGTGAAAATTTTGATGTTATTATATATGTCTTTGTAATATATCAATTTGATAAATTTTGAGAACGCATCGTTACATTTATATTTCTTGTTTATGGAAAAATATAATATAACATAATTTATTTTTCTTGGCCAACTAGCAAGTACAAGATTTTTTTTTTTTATATATAAAAAAATTAATTGATTGCACATTTTTCTTTGAATTTGCTGAAATGATTATATATGTATAAATTGTTCATGGCAACAAACGTGACAACGGATTCTAAGGTTTCTAACAATGCAGTGTTAAGGTTTGTTGCTAGATATAAGGTTTGTTTCCCAATCTTACAATTATGTGGCCTATATCGACTGAACAAGCAATGGGCACTTAAGCACTTTTATGCTGGTGAAGGGAATGACCAACAATAGAAGAGAGAGAATAAAAGTCTTGGTGGAAGTGGGATGAGCAATTGTGTTGAAGGGATCATAACAATTACAATAAATTTTTTAAAAAATACTTAAAAATAATTAAAAAATATTCTTTCTAAAATTTTCTAAACTATCATCATGTGAAATTCAGTAAAAAAATTTCAACAATTCTCTTATTTCTCTCACCTCTGCCAAGTCTCATTGTCTCTATTTTAATGGTTAGTTTCCTCTATCTTGTGCTAAACTTGATCTTTTGTGAAATACTATTATTTAAAACTTTTTTTTTTTGTATATTGTGAAATTTACTTTATTTATTAATATATGCTTATAGGAACAACAATTTGAGATGGGATGAGTTTGTGAAAATTTTGATGTTATTATATATGTCTTTGTAATATATCAATTTGATAAATTTTGAGAATGCATCGTTACATTTATATTTCTTGTTTATGGAAAAATATAATATAACATAATTTATTTTTCTTGGCCAACTAGCAAGTACAAGATTTTTTTTTTTTATATATAAAAAAATTAATTGATTGCACATTTTTCTTTGAATTTGCTGAAATGATTATATATGTATAAATTGTTCATGGCAACAAACGTGACAACGGATTCTAAGGTTTCTAACAATGCAGTGTTAAGGTTTGTTGCTAGATATAAGGTTTGTTTCCCAATCTTACAATTATGTGGCCTATATCGACTGAACAAGCAATGGGCACTTAAGCACTTTTATGCTGGTGAAGGGAATGACCAACAATAGAAGAGAGAGAATAAAAGTCTTGGTGGAAGTGGGATGAGCAATTGTGTTGAAGGGATCCCAAACCCAAGTACTACTTCCTACTTGAGATTTTAAGATGTTTATCGCAAGAAAGAGTGCATGCCTCAGATCCACGTAGTGGTACATCGTGAAACTTTACTTCCTTATGATTCAACTAAGCGCAGCTGCGCAGACAAGTATATATTGAGCATATGTAGAGATGAGGGCGGTAAGAATAAAAATATCCAAAAAACAAGGTTTTGAAAAAGTTCAAAATATTGCTTTCTTTGGACAAGTGTTTTGTAAAGAAGTATTTAAGTCCGATTGACGAGATGACATCGTAACGGCGAAGACTTATTATCTAGGAAGCACGGGTGCGTTTTGAGACTCGGGTGCAGGTGCGGGTGCGGGTATGGGTGCAGGACTCGGCAATTTTTGAAAAAGGTGAGTGCGGGTGCGGCGGGACTCGACGATTAAAAAATTATTAAAATTATTTTTATTTATATTTTTAATATATTACTAAATATACTTTTTCACATTATATATACATATATTAAATTTAAGAGCAATAATAGATAATAAATCAAATATAATATTCATAAATTAAATAAAATCCAAAAGATTAATCTTTTCATTTTTATTCTCTCCATTCACCTGCCACTCTAGTGCCAATAAGTCAACAACACATTACGTTTGGTCTCCTCAAAATATCAATTTTACCTTTTTATTTTTTATTTTTTATTATATTTCCCAAGGCTTCCATTTTCAAAAGCCTAATCTACACCACACGTCCACACCTTTTAAAAAACATCTCTTCATATTCTTCGTTCTTCTCCTCAGCTTCGTTTCTTCATTCTACATTTTTTTTCTTCTCCCCAGCTTCGTTTGTTCTTCCTCAGCTTCATTTCTTCCTTTCAACATTTTTTTTCTTCTTCTTTCGTCTTCCTCTGCTTCGTTTCTTCCGTCACTCCCCTTCCCAGTTCATACCTTTTCTTTTTTTAACCTTTCTTTAGTTTTCTTAAACCAGTTTTCTTCTTTCATCTTCCTCAAACGGTGCGTTTTGCACCTTTTTTTTCTTTTTCTTTTTTGGTTCTTGCTGGGATCGCCAAAAAAAAAAGGAGGAAGAAGACAATCCGATTCGGCGCGAATCGGTCCAGTTCGGCGCAAATCGGCGCTCGTCGAAGTCGAGTCGGCGCGAGTCCGGCTCTCCACGTGGCCTGACGGGACACGGACGTGTGGTCTGCAGCATCCCTCCCGCGTCGCCGCGTCCTGCCGAGTCCGACGCGGGTGCGGCTCCGAATGAGCCGCATCGGTGCTTTCTAGCATAATATTTCTTTCGATATATTAAGTCCCGTCCAATGAGATGAATTCACGTGGAAGGTGGAAGAAGTTAAACCGGAAGAAAGTGAATTCATCTCATTGGACATTGTAACACTTTCTTCCATCCAGTCTTCCATCCAAGCTTGGTGAAAGTGACAAGGTGTTAAACAAAGCGAATTCATCTCATTGGACATTGTAACACTTTCTTCCATCCAGTCTTCCATCCAAGCTTGGTGAAAGTGACAAGGTGTTAAATGTTTAACTTCTTCCACCTTCCACGTGAATTCATCTCATTGGACGGGAATTAAAATAAAGGCTTCTCGTTTTTGGTTGGTTGTTTGTCTTTTTTTTTTTTTCTTAATTTTTATAAGAGCACTCACAGCAGTTAGTGGGTTAACACANCAAAGTAGAGTGGTGGTTGTGGCCGGTGGTGGTGGTGGTTGTGGCCGTGGCAGAGGTGGATGTGGTTGTTGTTGTGATGTTTTTTAGGTAGGGGATATATTATTTTATTGTAGGGGATATATTATTTTATTGTGATGTTTATATTATTTTATTGTGTTGAAAGTTAAAATAGATCCACTGCTACAGCATGCGTATAGGTAAAACAAATAAAGTGACTTTTGTTGTAGTTAAATAGCTAAAATTTTAGATTCACTGCTGTGAATGCCTCTAAGAACATATGAGTAAATTTATACGAACTCTATTTTCTATCCTCTCATTTCTTTTTCCAACCAAACAAAAAGTTTTCATCCTTTACTTTTCCACCCTTCTAACTAAAAACAATGAGGGAAATTAAAATTTTTTCTATCCTTTCAACTTTTCCATTCTTTATTCATTTTTATCATCCTATTTTTTCATCCTCCGAATCAAACAAACCTAAGATTACATTCATATTGACAATAATGTACAAACAAATATGGTTGAATTTGTTGGGATAAAAAATGCAATCATCCAAAGTTTATTAAAAAGGAAAATTCATGTCCAATAAAAAATAAGAAATAAATTTAAAAAATTAAAAAGAAAAAACGTCCCCAAAAAAAAAAAGCACTATATGGTACTATGGTGAATCACAGATTCAAGCACATCATCATATTAAAAAAAAAAACCAGCGTCCAATGAAACCCAAAAGAAAAAAAGAAAAAGAAAAAAAATGGTAGGCAAGCCACATTTATTTCGACGAGGATGAAGTTGCAAAAAAAAAAAAAAAAGTAAAAAGAAAATGTGGGTAATTTTGTCCAAATATTTTTGTCAACTTTTCACTTCTATTTTCTATCCAATTTGGAGAGATTGTGTTTTCGTGGGGGAGGAGAGAAAACTTGTGGGCCCCACCAAAATCTCTCATCTTTTCCACCCTCAACCAAACAACCAAAAAGATCATTTTCTCTCCTTTATTTTCCATCCTCTCTAAAATCATTCCAACCAAACATAGCCTTAAGAAAAGAAGTATGTCTCGTCCATCGTGATGCACAAGTTGCGCTAAGTGTGAAGTTCAAGGTTCGAGTTCGAATATGAACTCACTTAGGTTATCTTCCTCTACAACTCAAGATTCACTAGTGTCCCTCATGGAGTTGGAAAGCTATGGCTCACCATAGTCCCCTGCACCCTAGCAGGGTCCCAAACCTAACAGGTAGAGTGATACTATGGTCACGTCTAAGTAGTATTACCATGTTGGTCACCCAACTACCCATTTTTCTTCATAAAAAAAATATAAAGAAATATTAAGTTAAAAAAGAAACCAAATGTCTACACACAGAACTAAGGAATTAAGCTTGGGTTTAAGATCAACATAACTAAATTCTTAAGAATGGGAGGTAGAAATCCACAATGAGAAAAGGTCAAAAAGATGATTTTGGAGACAAATATCACTAAGGGTCTGTTTGGATACCACTTATTGCTGAAAATTGAAAACTGAAAATACTGTAACAAAATAATTTTAAATGTGTGAATAGTACTGTGGGACCCAGTTTTAATGAAAATTTTGCTGAATTCCATACTTGTAAATCTCGTGAATAGTGCACAGGACCCACTGTTTAAAACACAAACGCACTGAAAAATGTTTTCAGCGCAATCCAAACTAACACTAAGTGTTTGTTTGGCAAAATTATTTTTGCTACTACTCATGAGTCCCACTATACTATTTCAGCTAACTTTTACATTTATTTATAGTACTTTTAACAAAAAGTTTTCAATTTTAGCATTATAAGCAGATCCCAAACAGCCCTAAATCTAGACTTTAGTTGACGTAAAGTGTAAGAGCATCCACATCAGTGAATGCAAACTTCCCTTCTATTCTGCAAAAAAAAAAAAAAAAAAACTACTTTTTCTATTTTACACACCCATTTTTACAAAACACTCACATCAGTTTATCTATTCTACACATTAATTTAAAACACCCAACAAAACACCCACATCAGTTTAAAAATAAAAGTCATTAATTTAATAATGTTTCTATTATACCCCCTATTAATTTACTAATTCAATTTTTTAATAAATTTTTTTAAGGGTAGTTTTGGAAACTTATACATTTTTAAAAGGTAGATAAGACAATAAATGATGTTCCTTTAAAAAGTTTGACTTTTCAAACAAGACAAAAAAATTAGGAAGGAGGGAGTACTAGAACTGTTTTATTTGTACAATGTTTAGGCTCAGGGATTTACTTGGTGAGTTGGTGACTTTAATTTTTTGTGAAATAAGAGGACACAGTACCGAGTGAGACTTAACTAAGCTGATCAGCTTTTGTGATTGGGCTTAGGGATTTGATGTTAAAAAGAAAGTCCAAGAAGAATATGGGTTAATTAGGCAAGTTGTCTTGACTTAACTTAAGCCCAAGAATTAGAAAATTAAGTGTAGAAGAGGTTGGAGCTCAACAAGGCCTGGCACAATCAGAATATATGGGTTTGTTCAACATCTTTTGGATGGACTTAACTACATCTTTCTAACTTAAAGTCATGGAAAATTGCTTGAAGCCCAAAAGATGATGTTCAATCGTTTGAAAATTGAAGTAATGACTCATGACAGATTACATGATTTTTTTTTCTCTCTCATCTTTCTAACTTTTTCTTTTTTCCCGGCAGAGAGAAGCAAATAAAACCATACATTGTACCCTAGCTAACAATCGTTACACGTACACTATATTATAAATTATCTTACATAACATTTTGTTAAAAATAATCCAGACAAGAAAGTCCATCAAGTGTGTTAATAACTCGGGGATACGTATAGACATGTCTCAGGAAGCTGCCGTTAGGTCTAGAGAAAGGTGATATTAGAGCACAATGGTCGAATGCACTGACAGTCAAGGTTGCTAGTAAGACGGTGGGATACCAATACCTCCTATCGCGCATCATGACGCTATGGAAGCCCAGCGGCAGGCTGGATTGCATGGATTTAGAAGAGGACTTCCTTATAGTTCGGTTTTCATTAAAAGCTGATTATGAAAGAGTGCTAAGGGATGGTCCTTAGTTCGTGGGAGGGCACTACCTATCCATTAGAAATTGGGAGCCAAACTTTAAGCAAGCGACGACCTGTGTCTCCACCGTCGCGGTTTGGGTTTGATTGCCGCAGCTTCCTATCGAGTATTATGAGCCGTTGGTGTTGTGAGACATTGGCCAAGCCATTGGGCCAATGTTAAGGATTGATGCACATACAGCTACGGAATCGAGGGGGCGTTTTGCTAGGATATGCGTTCAGATCAACTTTGATAAGCCCCTTATCAAACTCATCAAGATTGGCGGCATTGAGCAATTGGTGCAATATGAGGGACTCAACTCCCTGTGTTTTTCCTGTGGACGTGTTGGACATAAACTTGAATCCTGTCCATACATAACCGAGACGCCGGTGAAGGAGGTTGAACGTGAAGTTGAAAGTGACAACTCAAACACTTATGTCCAGATTGCCTCTCTTGAGTAGACCTACGGACCTTGGGTCATAGTTTCACGTAAAAAGAAAAGTGACAGGAAGGAGAAAAAAGAGCAAGCCCACTCACCCATAATTAGTATGACTTCCTAATCCAAGGCCCGAGGCCCTAACCAAGTGGATAGCCCACTACCTTTCAGGCTTAGCCCTTCAGATCTTGTTGACAAAGACCAGTCAAGCACGCCTAAACTCTTTTCAAATGTTAGTGCTTTTGTGGCAGATCACACTAACCAGCCTAAAGATAAGGATAAACGTGACTTCTCCATAAAGCAGTTGCGCTCCAAGAACAAGCTTCGTGATCAACGTCCCAATCTGAAGTCTTACGGTACACACAATTTGAAGGGGCAGCGGCAAGTGATCACTACTGAAGGGAACGACTCCAAGATTGGACAAGAATTTAAATTCCAATCAATAACCCTGACTGTCTTCTCAGCGAGAGGCTTTGCAATTGCTAGTTCTAATTCAGCAGACGCTGTGAGAGTGCCCATCCATGAAAGCATGGAGCAGGGGGAGAGCAAGGAGTCTATGTTGAATGGTGTATCGGAATTAAAGCCAACCGGCCCCCTAAATTCAACCATCCATGACAAGACCGATTATATAGAGAAGATGGAAGCTATAATGGCTTCGGCTTCCCTGAATGTTTCCAAGGCGATCCTTAAGCGCATTGATCCCAAACTCAGACCTCCGAAACAAGTAAGTGGAGAAATTCCTAACATGGGCAAGGGTCCTAGTAGGGATTCAATAATGCAAGAAGCTGGAACTGATACCAAATTTCATATAACTGCTAAAATGGATATTGAGGGTATGCAGATGAAAGAGGGAGGTGAGTCCCTTGATTCTGAATAATCTGTGCTACAGTTTTTGTTTTCCTTTTATTGTCATTAATAATGAATATTATTACTTGGAACTGTCGGGGTGCACTTAACCCCTCCTTTCAAAGTTTTGTTCATAACTTGAAGCAGATTCATTCCCCTGCCATTTGATTATTACTGAATCCAAAGTCAGTGGCTCTAGAGTAAAATCGATTACAGACAGGTTACAGTTTGATGGGGCAATTCATGCTAACAATATCGGATACACGGGTGGCCTCTGGATTCTGGACTTAACCCAAGTAGAGGTTACTGAATTAATATGCATAGAGCAAGAAATTCATGTTATGGTGGAGGATCTATCCACCAATTTTTCTTGGCTTATGACGGTAGCCTATGCTAGCCCCAGATGGGTAGAGAGGCGCTTACTATGGGATAATTTGATGAAGGTAGTAGAACTTCATGCTCTTCCTTGGATCATTGTAGGCGATTTCAATGAGTTGCTTAGGGCTGAGGACAAATTTGGCAGTAGACCTACTAATTTGTCAACGGCAAATCAATTTCAGGAATGTCTAAATACTTGTGGCATGATTGATTTGGGTTTTTCTAGGCCGCGTTTCACTTGAACTAAATTGTCAACTGCTCACCCAAATCATCCAAGAAAGAATTGATAGGGTGTTTGTCAATGCCAATTGGAATGTTTTATATCCCCAAGCCTGTGTTAGACACCTCGAAAGAGCCCATTCGGATCACAGCCCTGTTATGCTATATTTGAGTTATGATTATGGGATTTGATACCTCCGCCCTTTTAGGTTTCAACCTATGTGGCTCTCCCATCCCTCTTTCCCTGGTCTGGTTAAAGATGCATTGTTAGGGCCTGCCAACCTTTCCAATGCCATTATCTCCTTCACAACAAGAGCTAAGCAATGGAATAGAGACCATTTTGGTAATATCTTCCATAGAAAGAGAAGAATTTGTGCTAGGCTAAAGGGGGTTCAAACAGCTTTGGGGACTAATCCAAACAATTTTCTGGTCAATCTTAAGCAGACCCTTCTCCATGATTTGTCAAATATTGAACTCTTGGAAGCCGAGTTTTGGAGTATGAAATCTAGAATTTCTTGGCTGGTTGAGGGCGATAGAAATACGATTTTTTTTTTCACAATTCAACTCTGATTTGAAGGAGAAGGAATCGCATTACTTGTATGAAAGATAGGATGGGTAACTGGATCAACGGGGAGCACGCTATTGCGGAGTTCATTATACAAGGCTTCCAGGAGCTGTTTACTACATCTCAATGCAATACCAATAGGGCTGTTTGGCAGCCCCCTTTTTAGAGATGCAGATTAACAACTGAGGAAGTAGACAAGCTTGAATTCCCTATCATTGATGTGGAATATATACAATGCTCTCCGGGCTCTTAAGCCTTACAAAGTGCCAGATCCGAATGGGTTACATGCGGGGTTTTTTCAACGATTTTGGCCTGGTGGGTCCCTTGGTCAAGGATGAAATCAAACAAATATTCAATACCATGAGAATCCTAGAGTATCTCAATCAAACATTGATCACCCTCATTCTTAACCGCAGTAGTCCGGAGGCAATCAACAACTACCGCCTTATCGGTCTTTGCAATACGGTATACAAGATCATAACTAAGCTCATTGTGGCTCGACTTCACCCAGTTCTGAACTAGCTTGTCTCTCCTCTACAAACAGCTTTTGTACCCAATAGAAAGGGTGTGGAAAATGCCATTATTGTTCAAGAACTAGTCCATACCATGTCAAGGAAGCAAGGCAGCAAAGGCCTCATGGCTATTAAAATCGATTTGGAGAAAGCTTATTAGAGATACTTTTCTACTCTACAAGTTTCCAAACCATCTCGTCTCCCTAATTATGAGTTGTCTTTCATCTTCCACCATATCCGTGCTTTTTAAAGAAGGAGCTTTGGAACCTTTCCAGCCATCTAGAGGCATTAAGGCAAGGGGATCCTTTCTCGCCTTATCTTTTCATATTATGCATGGAAGTCCTTGGTGCTCTCATCGTTGAGAAATGTGAAGAGAAGTTGTGGGACCCGGTATCGGCTTCTAGAGGTGGGTGGCTTTTTCACGTTTATTTTTTGCTGACGATCTTGTTCTCTTCGCAAAGGCTGATGTCAAAAATTGTATGACTGTAAGGAATGTTTTAGATACCTTTTGTATGCTCTCTAGTTAGAAGGTTAGTGCTGAAAAGTCTCAGGTGTTTTCTTCTCCTAATTTGGCTCAACACAGAAGAGAGGAATTATGCAACATATTAGAATTTCGGTCTACCCCTTCCCTAGGGAAATATCTGGTTTTTCCTCTTAAACACACTTCAACTCCCCAAGACTTCGGTACTGTGATTGATCAAGTTCAGAATCGGTTGGCAAGTTGGAAATCACACCTCCTTTCTTTTGTTGGGAGGCTCGTTCTAATGCAAGCTACACTTTCCACCATTCCGAATTATGTCATGCAAAGTGTAGCCCTACCATCTATGATCACCTAATCTATTGATAGATTATGCCGAAATTTCATTTGGGGCACCACAAAGCACACAAAGAAATTACACTTAGTCAGCTGGAAGAAAATCACCAAGGCCAAAAAAGATGGGGGTTTGGGTCTTCAATTAGCAAAGGAGAGGAATATAGCTTTGCTTGCCAAACTCAATTGGCAATTCCATCAAGAGAAGGATTCTCTTTGGACCCGTGTGCTTGCTCACAAATACAAATATAGAAGAAGGCAGAACCTATTGAAACCAAGATCTTGTTCAACCACATGGGCAGCTCTTAAGAAAGGTGAACCAATCTTCATGAAAAGCACTAAATGGATAGCATGTATGAATAGTGGATTATCCTTTTGGCATGATAAATGGTTGAATGATGGGCCGTTGATAAATCTGATTATAGGTCCTTTTCAAAGAGGGGAGTGTAGACACCCCATTTTACAACTTGCATTTAATCAACCGGTAGATCTTTAGATTTGTGATACAAAACAGATCTTGATGCTCTAATGATCATAATGGTATGTCATGGGTTTTGATCGAACCACCTGATCAAAAGTTATCATACAAAAAATTTTCAATGATCATGACTCCCCTACACGATGGGCCCGATCACGTCCTATATTAAATACTTAATTTTGATTGGTTCTCACAAGAATTAATTAAGTGTGATTTTTGATTGGATTTCATTTTATTTCATTTTTTTAAAGAAATAAAAAAAAAAAATGTTTTCCTTTATGCCATCTTATATGCTCTTTTGAAAAAAAAATTTGGAAATAGAAAAAGATATAATCCATGAAAAATTCAAAAAAACAGACAAATGCTCAAAAAAACGTCATTATCTTCAGCAGCAACTTGAATCACATTTTTGGCTTGGAAAACGTTGAAATTTAGTTTTCTCTATTTCTATTAATGTTGTAGAGAATTAAATTTCCTTTCATAAAACATCAATCCCGAATCAATTGAAATTTTGAGCAGAAAGTTATGGCCAAAATACGAAACAGGTGCAGAAGATAACACAAATTCAGCATCATCTTCACTCATCTTTCAAAATTTCAAATGGGGATCAAACTCAAATTAGTTCAAGCTTATCTAATAGGCTTATCCCTTCCTTTAGCTTCAGAAGAAATTTTTTTTTTTTGAAAAATAAATAGGATAAGAAACAGATACATCCTGTGAAAAATTTCAAAAATGCTCAAAAAATGTTACTATTTTCAACAGCAATTTGAAACACATTTTTGGCCTAGATAACGTTGAAATTTGGCTTTCTCTATTTCTAACAAAGTTGTAGATAATTGAATTTCCTTTCAAAAAACACCCTTCTCGAATCAATTGGAATTTTGTGCAGAAAGTTAAAGTCAAAATACGAAGCAGGTGCAGCATCATTTCAAAATTCAAATGGAGATTAACACCAAATCCGTTCCAGCTCATTTAAACAGGTTATCTCCCCCCCCCCCTTTAGCTTCAAAAGAAAGCTAATAACTTAGTTTTAAAGCTAAGCCATCCCTTCCCCTATAAATAGAGAAGACCTCTTCCATTTTCTGGACCCCGAATTCCCTCTAGAGAGCTAATGAGAAAGCAGAAAAGAAAAGCTGTTGTACAACCATTGTTCCTACTTTGGTTGTAGTTTAGTACTTCCTTGCTTTCTCCCTAGCCCTTTAAGTGATCACTTCCTCTTTTTTTAATTTATGTTCTATGCTGGTAAGTAGTTAATTATGTTCTTAACTTTCTACACAAGCTTGAATAAATGTTTAACAAGTCATTATTTGTTTTTTTTTATGATATGCTTGGATGAACATGCCTATATGTCTCATTGTTATTCCTTTTACATGCTTAGATGAACACTTCTAGGCTAATACACAATTTTTCTCTTGAATGCTTAGATGAACACTTCTAGGCTAAAACACAACTTTCTCTTCAATACTTAGATGAACATGTCTAGGTAATTGTTTTACTTTTTTAAAAATGCTTGAACGAACATGTCTAAGTATTTTGATTGTCTTTAGATAAACATGTCTAGGGATTTTTCTTTACTTCTTTTCATAATTGCTTGGATGATCAAATATGCTCAAATGTTTTATTTTTATTTGTTTCTCTCTACAATTATGTTGATGACAAATAACATGACAACTTTGTTTTCTCTTCACATGCTTAGATGAAGATGTCTAGGCTAGGAATTCTTTACTTACATTGATTTCTTGAATGAACATGCCATTACTTTAATGTTTTCCTTACATTAAAATTGTTATCTAACAAGTTTCACTTTTTGTGTCTTTTTATGTCTAATTCCCCTAACACATATTTGTTTACAATTCCTACAAATTAAGATGTTTATATGACATGTTGTTTGTATTTGTTTGACATGACATGACATTGGCCACCTTAACCTAGGAGACCTGTTTTACCGGGTGAGATGGATGCTTAATCTCTTCCCATCTCGTAAATTAGCCTCCAAACCAAGATCAAGGGTTCTAAACTATGCTTTTGCACATGTAATTTTACATTTTTTAGAATGTAACTAGGAAATAAAGCAATGTAATTTACTTTTCTTAGATTGTATCTAGGACAAAAAAGCATTGTAAATTTTTGTTACAAAATCTGATGTAAATTGTAATATACATTAATACAATAGAAGTATTTTTATTAAAGATTTTCTTATTTTCCCTTTTAAATTAAATAAGTGGCGACTCCATGTAAAACCCACGATCTAGGGGGGACTACATTTCACAGGGAGGAAGATCTTTTGTTGAAGGATATTATTCATCATAGAGATTGGAGTCTTAATGGACTTTCCTTTGCACTCCCCCCTACCATTTGTCAAAAAATCAAAGCCACCCCCTTCCCCTTGGCTGCTAATAGTATGGATCGCATTAAATGGGCTTCCTCACCCAATGGGAACTTTGAGCTCAAAGAAGCCTACAAGATGGCTTGTATGGACAATGACAACTATCCATACGGATCTTTTAAAGGGCAGTGGGTTTGGAAGACGATTACTCAACCTAAAATTAAATGCTTTTTATGGCAATGTCTCCATAAAAGCATACCAGTTAAAGAAGTCCTTGCTGCTAGAGGCCTCAACGTTCCCCTTTGTTGCTCGATTTGCAACTCTGCAACAGAATCAATCTTGCACATGCTCAGAGATTGTCCTCATATTAGAGCTTTTTGGGATTCCTTCCCTCCTCCCATCCACTCGAATTTATTTTATGGTGCAAACCTCTCGGACTGGCTCAAAATTAACTGCACGTCCCACAAGGCTGCTGGTATTGGCATTAATTGGGGAATTATTTTCCCCTTTGGAGTTTGGAGTTTATAGCTATGGCGGAATAGGGTAATTTTTAGGGACCATACCACTCTTAAACCAGTCATGGCAAAAACATTAGCCAAAGTTTCGGAGTTTGCTTACCTTGGACTAAACGAAAGGCATAAACGCACCACATGCTCCATTCAAGTACGTTGGTTCCTCCTCTAGAAAACTGGTTTAAGCAAAACTCTTACGGGTCTTCCTTGAGTAATCCAGGCAAAGCTGGTGGTGGTAGTATTATTAGAAACTCCATTGGGAACTGGGTGCGTCGTTATGCTCGAGCTATTGGTCATACCACCAGTGTAGCAGCAAAACTAAGGGCGCTAAGGGACGGGATCAATTTATGCATTGATTTGAACTTGACTAACATGCTGATTGAATTGGATGCGAAGATTGTGGTGTACCTGTTACTAAAAGGTGAAGAGAAAACCCATGGAAATGGCGTTCTTATTGCTAATTGCAAAGAGGGATTAAAGAAAATTCCGAGAGTCCGAATTCAATATTGTTATAGAGAAGTAAATAAGTGTGCCGATGCTCTTGCTAGGAGAGGCGCCTTACTTTCTCAAGATTTTGTAATTTTCCATTCCCCCTGCTGATGTTGCTCTCTTAGTTGGTTTTGATGCTGTGGGAACCATGAATGAACGGTTCTAATCTGTTGTATCTGTTGTTTCTTAGTTAATCTCAATTGCTCTGTTTACCTAAAAAAAAAAAAATCCAGACAAGACCAAATACAAATACATTGAAAATGTTCTAAAATGAAAAGGAAAAGAAACATATTATTGAAAATGGAACAAGGGAGGGAAAACAAGGAGAGACTAGAAAGGAAGAGACTCATGAGTAGCTGACCACTAGACCACAAAAACTTCAATAGCACCATCTAAAGCTCCACCATTTGAACTCACCAGCTCCTGTGATTGTTGTTTGTTGGTACCAGTCAAAAGCTTCAACCTCATGTAGGTTGTGCCACCTTAATAGTTGCCCTTATTATGATGTTAATCACCAGAACACTAGTAAGCACGTTTTGCAGCCAGAACAAAAAGCTCCCAAGCACATTTAAAAGCCAAGAATGACAAAATGAGATGATTATAATGATTGGGTCGGCATACCAAAAGACAGCTTGTGGGAACACAATAGAGGCCACTAATAAAATTGTAAGACGAGGGTCAAATTTTCCAAATCTTACAATTAAGTGGCATGTATTGAGTTTGAGGGGTACTTTTATGTAGGTGAAAGAGGTGAAGGGAAAAATGAGCAAGAGACTAGCTAGAGTAAGTACCCGTTTGTTTCAACTTTTGAAGCCCAAAAGTTGCCTTTTCAAAAAAGCCAGCCCAAAAATAGTGTTTGATGAGTATAAAACGCAACTTTTTTGGAAAAAGTTGTTTGTGAAGAAACACGCGTTTGAGTTTTGAAACAGCTTCGGTCCATTTTGTAAAAGTTGGTGTGGGCATTTAATATATATCTATTGGGGGTGAGTTCAATTACCAAATTGCCCTTCAATAAAGGGCAAGGTGTCTTCTTCAGAGTCTCATGCACAGCCTCATTCCTCTCATCTCATCTCTCTGCTCTGTGCAAGCCAGCTCCCTCACGCCTCTCATCTCCTCTTAACTCTGCCCTCTCCGTGTGCTCACTGTGCTGCTACAAAGGTCCTCTCCGTGCTACTCTGCTACAGAATAAACGCTACAAACACAACAATCTTTCTCTCAAACATCTCTAAACTCAAGCATAATCAGATTATGAAAATACAAACTCAAAAACACAATTTTAAAATTAATCAAATAAAAAAAAAAAAAAAAAAAAAAAAAAAAAACACAATTTTAAAATTAATCAAATAAAAAAAAAAAAAAAAAAAAAAAAAGACAGAAGACAGAAGCCATCTGACCCATCTGAACTGGGTTGGGGACGAAGATGAGCAACAGCATGAAGATGAGAGCTCCCTGGAATGTTCTTGAATGAGGGAGAAAAGGAAAATTTTCTTAGTGCAGAGAGAGTTTTGGAATTAAGTAAAAAAAAAGAAGAGAGAGAGAGAGAGAGCTTGAGAAAGAAAGAGAGAATAGAGCTCCCTGGAATGTTTTGATTCTTCTGAATGAGGGAGAAAAGGAAAATAAAAGAAGGGGGTAGAGATAGTGGAGACGTGTGTGGAGGAGAGAAAAAAAAAGAAAAAAAAAAAGAAAAAGAAATGAAACATATGGCTGAAAGTGACATGAAGAAAGGAAAAATAATATAAAAAATAAAAAATTCTAATTAAGAAATGCTATCGTAATATTTTCACAATATTTTCACAATAAATTTTAAGTAACAGATTGTTATTAGTTAATATTGGTTAGTAAAAAAAATAATTTCAGTGGTGGATTCAAATTAGAACTAGTAACAACTTTCCACATAAATTTTGTTGTGAAAATATTACAAAAAATGTTGTGAATGTAACACTTCTCATAATAAATTTTACACAGTAAGTTATTATTGGTCATTTGGACCTACTTATGACATTATTATTATTTTTATCTACTATTAACAACTTGTCATATAGACTTTATTGTGAAATTTTTGTAAAAATGTTGTGTCCATAACTTGCATTAAGAGAAAAAATAATTTTAATAGTACGTCCAATTAAAATCAGTATCAATTTTTATCATAATATTATCACCATACTTTCACAATAAATCTTAAGGGATAGGTTATTATTAGTTAATATTGGTGAGAAAAAAATAATTTTTTTAGAAAGAAAAAAATTGATTTAAGCATATGAAGTAGTTGATTTAAGTATGAAATAAACTCACATCCAAAAAAAAAAAATGAAATAAACTCCCTTATATATACATTGTCCTTTTTGGTAATTTATTCCTCAAACTGTCACTTTTATAAGTGCTAGCCAAACACTCAACTTTTTCAAAAAGCACTTTTTAACAGTTTTTACCAAACACTTAGTTTTTTAAAAATGCACTTTTTCATTATGCACTTTTTGAAAACTTCACTTTTTTATTATGTACTTTTACAAAAAGCTGAACCAAACTCACCATAAAACTCTTATTCCAAGTGGGAGCACCAATTGTGTTGAAGGGTTCCCAATCTCAAGCTCTTCCTACTTAAGATTTTAGGATGTTTATCGCAAAAAGAAGTGCGTGCCTTAGATCCATGTAGTACATCTCAAACCTGTGCTAGCTTCCTTGCCTTGTGATTCAAATCCAGACATTATATGGTAGTATCTTTTTTCTTTTGACAAAATGGCATTTATACTTGAGGAGCCGCGTGGTTGGGGTTGGAATGAATGGGGCAATTTTTTTTTTTTGTTGTGGGGGAGGGGGGTCGTGTATCTATAAGTAGTTAGAAATTTGAGAAATTTACCTCTTTTTTTTTTTCTTTTTTTCTTTTTTAGTTTCAACTTATGCCATTCGTTTCTAATTATATCAAATTTACTTCAAAAGAAAATTTGAATACTATTTCAGGACCACTCTATGTCAGAATTTTTGTCAACCGCATACCCAACTTTATGTCAATATTTTGTCAACTTTATAAATTTTATTATATTTATCTAAATTTTTTATTAAATAGGACCTGATTTATTTTAATTTTAATAAACACATAACAATACTTTTTAACATTTGCCCCAAATCCGTGATCAAATAATAGGGGCCACCTTTTAAAGTAGATTTCTCAAATTTGTCTCTCCACTTCAAAAGGTCCCCATTATTCTCTCCTAATTGGGGTCCTCTTCTCCCAGTTCAATTGTCCCATTCTAACCCCAAGTGGGACCTTTTCTTCAATAGGGGCAAATATATAGTGGAGCACTCTTTAGTCTTTCTCCCAATAAAAATGAAGGTTCACTATTCTAAGAGCTGACTGGTAGGTCCCAATCACAAAGTAGAGAGCATAAGTTTCAATTGTTGCTCAATAAGTAAGCCCGTGTCTAGTCTCTTAGAGATTTTTTTTTTCATAAAAGAAAATGCCCTAACAAGAAATTCTTATGGGCCTTAACCTCCATCATCTAGCCCAAGTGGTCATGTGAAAATGGGCTTTGGTACTATGCTGAGAGAAAGGTAATAGGCCTAAGATCATGTGGCCCAAGTAGTTGGGGTTCCTCAAGCAGTACGCACGAGAAAACTTCTACAACGGGATTTTCCTCATTTTTCTGAATTCTACTTTCTCCCAAGTCCCAAACCCGGAGCCCTTTACACCATGAGACCAATAGGGAGTGGTTTTTCTCCATGTTTAACGAGGGGATCTCTCAACCTTACTCTATAACCTAACCATGTTTAATACCAATGCCCAGACTCTATCTTTTGCAACCACACCAACACACCCTGGCCTCTCCACCCCCCACACCACGCAGATCCTAAACCTGCAGGGCCGGGCCTTGGGCATGGTCCCTAAGTTAGGGGCCCCAATATTATAAGGTTCCCAAGTTTTAATTAATAATTGGTTTTTGTTTATAAATGAGTCTCACTCCACGAAAGCCTCCAAAAAAATGATCAATAAAAATCCAAGTCAATTGAATTTAAAAATTGTTTCACAATAAAAGAAAAAAAAGAAATGTGAGTGTATCAAATTATCATTGATGATAAATTTATCATAATGACTTCTGTAAGGTCATAATTTGGTTCCTAAGCCCAAAAGGTAAAAAGATCTAGGTCCAAAGAGTCCAATACAATGAATTTGTAGAGAGTGAGTTAGAAAACTAGGTTTTAATGAGTAGGGTAACAATTATAATGGATCCATATGAAAAAAAAGTAAAGATAGATTGGTTTTATCCAAAGAAAATCGTTTTCGGCACAATCTGAGAAAATCAATTCTTATATATATATATATATATATCTTTTTTGAATTTGGTTACAAGTTCGGTTCTTATTCCTATAGTGTTTTTCTCTTAATTCCCAATTCCTTTTCCTTAGGGTCTTCTTTCTATTTTATACTATCTTCTTTCTTTCATCTCCACCCTCCACTTGTAAATTAGATCACTGGTGTTGATCCTTGTCTCATCAGCACCTTCCTGAAGTTTTTGAGAGTAACTGTAAGGCTGAAAATTACGATTCAGGTATCACTTCCTCATTAATGCGGCTAGAGAGTTAGCTAGAGAGCATTCAATTTGGGGGGGGGGGGGTAGCAACTTTCTCCTAGATATTTCATGATGTGTATCCTTATCAATAGAATCTTTCAGAACATTGCCCTGGATGGTAGACCACACATTCGGACCTCTGCTTTGCTCAGCTGAGGAGGCATTCCTCTTCGGACCACCTTCTTGGACTCTTATGACCAAACTCCACTTCTTCATTCACTAACACAAACTCCCATGACAATGTTTACCCATCCTCAGATTGCTGGCTATCCTCGAATTAAGCCCCTGGCCCAACATATATATAGATATATACTACTGGGCCTATCACACCTACAACTTCATATTTCAATTTTTATAAGTCAATCTTTCACATGATCTACACATTAGATTGCAAACATGAATTAAAACTTGATCAAAAAATATTCTTTTTTGCGTGTCTAATTTCACACATGAACCATGATATTTGATTCTCTATATAAAATTGCTCTTGGTTTGGTTAGTATTACTATTAATTCAATAAATTATGTATTGAATTCATCTTTTGTCTTGGCAAGTTGAGAATATTATGTGATTATAGTATTAAATTAAATGAAATTGTAATAGTGTTTTTGATAAATTAGATTATAATTTATATTGAAAATAGTGTTTGTTATATGTGAATATTTTTTAATTAGAAATGTCTAATAGAAATATCGACTTGGATATGAAATAAAAATATATAAAAAAGAGTGACAAATATAAAAATTAAATGAAACTCACATAAGCTCCCTTGATAAATCTATCGATAAAAATATAAAAATATAAGATAATATTTATATGAAAATTTATTATAAAAAAGTTACAAAATAATGAAATAATATAATGGAAAGATAAAAATGACAATAATCATAATGATGTTCAAATTGTATTACAACAATTCTTGGCTATATAAAAATATTAAATTATTTTCCAAATGCATGTATCACTTATAAAAAAAAATTTGACAATACTTGTTACAATTGTTTAAATGCAAAAATAAACTTTGTCAATATTAAAATTGAAAAAAAAAAAATGAATTCAAATAAATTATATCACAAAGAGATTAAGTAGATTAGTCATATTATCAATTGAAAAAGTAGATGTTAGTAAAACCTAAATATAAAAAATTAACTAATAATTTTACATTTCAAAAGGCAAGAAGAATGAATTGTAAATAAAAATTTTATAATATACAAAATTAATAAATATTATTTAAATAAAAAAAGCACCGCTTAAAGGTTAAAATTGTTGTCTTTTATGCCTCAAATTGTTTTTGAGTCAGATTTGGCGCCAACCTTTAAGTCATTTCTAGCTCTACCATACTGACAGTTAACCCCTCCCCTCAGCCAATACCCCCAGAGATTTCCTTTGTTCTTAGTGAAATTTCACTCTCTAGAGGTAACCTCCTTCTCTACAACCAGGCATCAATTCAATGATCTATTGGCCTTTGAAGGACAATTAAAACCTCATGCAAGCATCAAGAACAGAGTTAAGCTTTTATCAAAAAACAAAAAAAAACATAGAGTTAAGCTACAAGCCGTTTTCTCCCGTACCAAGACTAATTGTGCTTGTCATGTGGTTCATCAGAGACTTTACCAGTTGAGCTAATTAGAACCCACCAATTAGTTAGTTATTCTTTCTCTCTCTTTCTTTCCCTCTTTTATGTATATAAATAGTTCAGTTCAATGAAATTTCTCAGTTTTTGATATATATGTTTGTTCGCACTCAAGTGTTGGAAACAGTCACAAATCTGAACCAAGAAATTTGATGCAATGTATGCCAATTTCTGTCTTCACCATATGCGGAACAACCAAACACAATATCTTCATCGAGATAAAAACACTCTTTCTCCACCATCAATCTTGAGAATCATTCAGTCAGAGATGGGCATTTGAGATTTTGCAGAGGCAGAACTTTAGTTAAGATATCAGGCTGAAGTATACTAAATCACATGCTTTCTGTAGCCAGAGCAAGTCATCCGAATAAAAAGTTCAGTGATCAACCAAGCCAAAAGAGGATCCTAAGGAAAGCCATACCAGCTTTTAAAATCTTTAAGAGACTCTTAATCCAATTGATGATCCTTCAAGAATTAAGACAATTTCAAGCTTTCTTAATAGAGCTGCCCGGTAGGAATCTTCCAAGTGGTTTGTGAGTCTGTTTATAGGATACATCTGAAACTTGATGCCTCCCAAAATTTCTTTAATAAATCCTATTTCAAGATTTGATGTTAAAAAATTCCTCAGAATAGCTGCAGCCACACAAAATCCCAAAAAATCCAAGATTATTCCAGAGAAGGTACAATAATTCCAATTAATCATCACCTGTTAAAGGAACTTAGTGAATTAGACCCAAAAAAGAAAAAAAAAATTGCAAATTCAAACACACAATCTGAAATTAAATCAAGCTAACTAAATAAGTACGAAAATGTTAGTACACCAACAGCCCTTCAGATACTTCAACAAATAATTCTTGTTAACTATTAAGAAGCATCATGTCATATAGTCAGAGCTGCAGAGCACCCACTCAAATGCCAAATACTATCATACAATCAATTTGCAAACTCAGCCCAAAATTCAGACAAAAATAATCAGATATTGTTTAAAACCGCTTTAAAAACCATCAAAATTACAAACTTGAATTTTAAAAAGACAAACTGAGAATTTAGACATAGAAACGGAAGGGGAAAAATATACATATATACAATGAAAAGGACCATTCTATTTGCAAATGATATAAATTTCACAACAAAATTTAGAATAAATTAATCAATTGAAAGAAACCACAATGACCACAAATGCCAAATACTATCATACAATCAATTTGCAAACTCAGCCCAAAATTCAGACAAAAATAATCAGATATTGTTTAAAACCGCTTTAAAAACCATCAAAATTACAAACTTGAATTTTAAAAAGACAAACTGAGAATTTAGACATAGAAACGGAAGGGGAAAAATATACATATATACAATGAAAAGGACCATTCTATTTGCAAATGATATAAATTTCACAACAAAATTTAGAATAAATTAATCAATTGAAAGAAACCACAATGACCACCCTGAAATTTTCTCTACCCTGGTTGTTAGTATTGCGTATAGCAGGCAAAACTGCCAAAAAAAAAATTTTGATGAGTTTTCATTGAAAATAAAAACCATAAAATATACATTAAGAAAAGAAAAGTTAGGAGTATAATTTAAACAATATTTATGACATGCCATCAGTGAGATCAAATTAATTGGCAACATGCAGCCATATATAAGATTGGTAGAAGCAAATGCAAGGAACCATATATTCCTCCCAAGGTGTATCAACTTTTTCATATTGTGATGTTATTGAGCAAAATCGTTATCTGTCTCCTTTTCCATGCTTCACACAGTTTCGAGTGTTTTGCACAAAACATATAAAGCAACCCCATCTTGTTCTGTGAAATCTTTTTTTTTTTTTTTCCTTCTCTTTTTTTAAATTTCTTTCCAGGATTTTTGATCAATCTGTGTGCGTCTGCTGGGAGGTTATAATTTTATGCGTGGGAAGTTGAGGACCCGTTTGGTAAGAGTTTTTTAGTAACATTGTTTATATTTTTTGAAAATACATATAAGTAAAAATACGTGAAAATATGTGTAATATCATTTAAATACTAAAAATTATTGTTTAAACAACACTAACAAACGAGCCCTAAGTTGGTGCGACTGTGGGAGATGAATAGTGAAAGGGGAAAAATCTCTTAAGCCCAAGTAGACGGATCCATCGTTTGCACGGCCCTATATGGACGGACCTATTGTGAACGGGCCGGACACAGACGGGCTGAATTATGCTGGGCTAGATTATCCATGGGCCTGTTGAGCCCCTAAGGAGGGATATTTTGGCCCATTCTCGTAAGAGCCCAAATAGAGTCCTTGCGCTAGTAGGACTTCGGAGATCTGGTATACTTGGTAAAAATCTTCCGCGTAAGGAGGAGACTTGTTCATCACGTTTTGGACTCCATAAGTCATTTGACTAAACCAACACCCAAAGATATGCATGTATGTAAGTTTTTTTTTTTTTTCTTGCATTGCAAATAAGTATGATAGTTTAGCTTCAACAGACAAATCTTTTTAAAAATCATATACTATATAGTAAAAGTTGCGTTCAATTGCCAAATGGTTACAGCAATTTTTTAGATAGAAAAAACTGCTCAATTGTATTTACCTACTTTTCCTCTAGTGCTGCAATTATTTAGATAGACGCAAAAGCTAACCACTACCAAGTCACCCTCAAGTAAAATTACGATTTTTTTCTTATGCATATTCAAATGAAAAGCACCTAGCTAGCCTTATTTTCAAAACCCCATTAAACCACTTCCGTCTTCAACCCATCATGTGGGATAAAAATTCACTCTAAGATCATAAATTTCTTTTTATAACAATGGCCACGATATCCATTGATCAAATGGAAGAACAATGATTAAAGGAGGTGTTGGCACCTCCACTTCCACCACAGGCAAAACCAATTGTGTCATTGGTCTTTGTTGATCACCTTCAACAGTAACCATTTGAGAATTGCTTATTTTTTGAAGTTTATTTAAATAATGTGAGACAAAAAATTAAAGTTAAAACCTAGTTTTTTTAGGGCTTTAAGGATTGTGTTATCTCCAACTCTACTTCTAATGCGAGTAAAAAAATGTGATTTAAAAAAAAAAAAATTTAATCAACTAATTCTCTCCAACTCGTACGTCTAATTTTTAAAACTTTTATACAAATTTTGATGGTTCTTCATTTTATTTTGCATTGTAAATTTGAGTCCATTTTAGGGCTTTAAAATGGATTTTTCAGGGGACTTTTCTGATTGACAAAAGTGCAATTTTTATACGTGAAATTGTTTTCCCTAAGGATTGTATTCTCTAATTTAATATGGACATGAATTCTGTTATAAAAAGAACATTTATTTTTACATATATATGTTTATGTCCTATGTATGGTTAGCATTGATAGAGAGTTTACTTGAGAGTCACAGGAGTATATGATAGCAAGTCATCCATTATTGTGTCTGATGTGTTCTTGACAGAGTTAGATGACAAGTTACCATCGGAATTATGCCGAGTCAAGTTGAATTGACATTCTCTACTCACACCCAGACTATTTATGTTGTAATTTGGTATTTGAATATCAAGTACTAGCTAATTCAGAATTAACAACAAAGCTTATATATAGATATTGCAGCTCTTTCCGATAAATCAATTAATGGGTATGTGACATGCGCGTGTGTTCTCTCATTTTAGTTTTTTTTTCATGTTTCAATGTATTCTAAAATTGGATTTTGACGGCATATTTAAATTCATATAACTATGGTGTGTGGTTTCTTGAAGCTTAAAAAACAATACTTTATGTAATTTATATTAGTTACATAGCCATAACTTATTTGCAATTCAATTAATTTTAGGCTCGTGAGAAGCACCATAAATTATCTTCAATTCATTATATCATGTACAAATGTTATTGTAGGGTATCAATTTGTGACCCAAGCCCATGAGATATGGAGTATGAGCCCAACAAGCCCAAAACAATAAATTTGTAGAGAGTGGGTGAAAGAGCTAAATTGATAGTGAATTAAACAACGTCTAACACTGATTCTCAAGGGTGACCGAGTATGAATAAACACTTGAAATTCAAATAAACCGTTGTCCGAAGAGATCAATTATTGTTTAAACAGCTAATACAATTCTTAGAGCCTCCTTCTTTCTTTTCCCTCCGCTTTTTCTAAGAGGTATCTTACACTTATATAGTTTTTTTTAGACTATCTTGATCGTCCACTTGTCTTCATCTAAACGTTCACTTCAGTACATGTCCCATCAGGTATCTTCGTCGGTTCTCCATGAGTGGCGGTAGTTGAGATTGCACTGTTCAGAGGTCTTCTCCACATTAATGCTTGAAGTTTATCCTTATCATTGGGATTGCCAGGAAGGTCACTCGAACCTCTCAGGTATTTGCTTGACCGATAATCTTTATATCCGAGGAGAACAATCTCTTCGGATTACATTTCTCGATCATTTCCAAGTGTATCTTTCCCACCTGGGTCCTTCTTAATCATTTTCTCATCTTCGGACACACCTTAGTATTCAAATAGGACCCTAGGCCCAATACATAATTTTGGGCTTTTATCCCCACAGTTATTATGAAAGAGTCGGTACTTTATATGATAATTTTATAATTATATAATAATTATTCAATTATATGTTTTACCATATTAACATATTAATAATGAACTGAAATGTATTGGAGCATATATTAGATTAGGTATGTATAGGGGAAGGTGAAAGGAGGAGATGTTGTCAAAGAAGGGTGCACCTTAATCCAAATCGTGTTGTGTGATTTCTTCCAATAAATATTATTCCTTATTTTTATTTAGTTAAACTATTTCCATTTTTTTCCTTAAAAAAAACTATTTCCATTTTTCTAGTATTTGCACCAATAATTAGTTATTGATTTGTCCAACCAAAACAGTGCACGGGACAAGCAACAATTTTTATTTTTATTTTATTTTTTTGAGAATTACAAGCAACTAGTCTATATATAAAAAGAGCTGATCTGTAAAGCAATAGTAATTTTAGTTTATTCAATTCACACTGTTTCACAGGCTTCTTTTTCATTTTTCCCTTTTGTGTGTGTGTGTGGAAATATTGCATATTGATCACACTTTTTATTTTATTTTTCTCTACTTATGAGCTGTTACTCTAAATAAATAAAATATTAGCACAACAAATTGTCATAATATTTTTACAATTGTTGAGGTGTTAATTCCTGATAAGCCAAAATAAAATAATAAAATATTATACTGGAACCAACTATAAATAAAAATAAAGGTATTGTTAAAAAAAATGTGACATTTACAACGTTTTTCATAATATATACTTTCATAACAAATAATAGGTAATAAATTGTTATTGGTTCTAATTTACGCTTACTAATGAAATTACTTTTTTGCCTACCAATAACAACCTACTACTTTATGATTTGTTGTGAAAATATTGTAGACATAACATTTCTCTTGTGAAAATATTGAGACAATTTGTTGTCGTTAGAATATTTTCACAACTACTAAAGTGTCAATTCTCTATGAGTCAAAATAAAATATAAAAAAATTATAAAGGTATTACGAAAATGTTGTACCATTATATTGTGTTTCTAGAAAAAAAATTTTGGTTGGGTAACTTTGTTGAGCCAAAATTCACTATTTTACATATAAGTTTTTTGGATTGACTTTTTTGTATTTTTTTGTATTGTATTTTTATCTTTATGCACAATTTTAAGTAAAAACACATAATTTTACACACACACACACACAAACTTAAGATAAAATCACTTTTTATTCTTTATGTTCAAGGTAGTTCACAATTCTTACTTAAACTTTAAAATCAAGCAATTTTCTCCTTAATATTTTGGAAAAGAGCTAATATGTTATATTATTATTCTCTTAGTCAAACCCTAATAAAAGCTTATGATTTTTAAAATATTACACTGTGTAATGTCTAAAATACTCCCATTAAATTTTAACATTCCAAAAATTTATTTCTTTACTTATTTTGAGTTTTAGATGGTGGTAATACTTAGAAATTTGGAATGGTGATATAAAGTTTTTTATTTATTACCTAAAGAACATTATTTTTCTAGGTTTAAAGTTTCAAAATTTATAATTTATCTAATGGAAAATTTGATGACACGTCATTTTTTTTTCTTGCCTAAAATGGGTGTTCATTAAAAACTATGTAAGCTAAACATTGCACCTAGACTCGTAGAATGACAAAGAAAAAAGTATGAATGAAATTTTTTTTGTTGTGTATGGTTGAAGGTATTTGATGAAAAACTCCAATTGTAACATATGACATCATTCATTATGAAAATTTAAATATTGTGACAATATCTTAGCAAAACTCAGTTGCTTATTATTAGAAGATGATGATATTTGTTTTTATTCTTAGAAGTTTTTAGTGAGTGGGTATTGTCTTTAGCAAATAAGTACTAAAAAACTATTATAGTAAAATAGATATTCATATGTTAAATAGCTACCATAACTTTGTGTGAGACATACATTTTTTATGTATATAGTTTCATACTTCTTTAAATAAAAATTTTATCTTAATTTCTTCACTCAAGAGGTAGCATGTGCTTTGCACGTGCCACCCTAACTAGTTTATACTAAAAAGCCTATCTAAAAAAAAATTGTTTAACTAAAAAGGAAGTGGATCCTTATCTCTTTTCTGCCCTAGATGAAAGAACCAAAATAAGATTTCTATATTCATTTGTGTCGTCCTTTTCCTTCAAGAAAAGTTGAGCACCTTGCTTTGGAAAAACCAATGGTCGACTACTTGACAAGCTTAGTTATATTATCTACTTCAACAACTTGTGCCAAGCTTATCCATAAAATTGATAAGCCTTTTTTTTTTAATAAACAAAAAAAAAAAAAAAAGAAAAAAAAAAAAAGAAAAAAAAAGTGATAAGCCTTTATCCACACAAATGATAAGGTGCTGTTTGGTTTTTGTATTTCCATCACCCATAACTCTGTTTCCATCACCCATAACTCAAAATATACGAGTCTCACGGATGAGAAGCGTGTTTGGCATTGTTTCCAGTTTTTGTTTCCATCACTCAATTCTCTAATTTTTGAGTGATGAGTTATGGAAATTGAAAACACATTTTAGGTATTTTTAAGTTATGGAAATAGAGTTATGATGACATTTTTGTAAATATATTCACATGGTGGCCCCTGTTTTCTGTGTCCTGTCTTTTCCTTACTAGCTCATTGACTACCAACAGCTCTCTCATCCTTTAGACCATCTCTTTTCTTTTCTTTTCTTTTTTTTCCTCTTCCTCTTCCCTTCCCAAGCCACTCTCTTCTCTCCATACCCATCTGCCATTAACACAGCCCATCCTTCAGACCATCTCTTTTCCTCTTTCTTTTCTAAGATCATCACGAATTTTTTTTCTTCATTGTAAGCTTCTTTTGTGTGTGTGTGTGTGTGTGTGTGTGTGTGTGTGTGTGTGTGGAGTAAAGAGTGCTTTGCAATTTTTATGTGGGTACTAGGTATTGTGCTCAGTTTAAAAATACAAACATGAATGTGTCACGAATGGAGGAATGGAGGAAATTGGTCATGTTTCTTCAAAGGTCATCGGTGCCACTGGGTCACGACAGAGGAGATTGCGTCGCCGTACACGTCAGAGAGATGGGTGTTATTCACTAGTGATGGTCTTGATGAGGTGAAGGAACTTTGAAATTTTTATGGGTTTGGGTTTGTGTTTTGGGAGATATGGGTGTTGTTGCTGTTTTTGTTATTGTGGATGAAGCTGAATCTTCAAACTTCAAAGGTTTGGAAAAGGAAAAGGAATTCCAGGTCTTTTTAATTTTGGGGAATCCGGGTTTTAATGGGTTTGTTGCCCTTACCAGGTATTGTAGGTTTTTGTTATTTGGGTTTGAGGAAGATGAGGTGGGATTGGGATTTGGGTGTTTAAGGAGGCCTAGGAAAGGTTTGATTAGCTGGGTTCAGGTTTGTGTTTTGGGAGAGTAACAGGGGTGAAGGGGAAATGAGAAAAGAAAAAACGGTGGGGAATGGATTCCGCAGGTAGGCTTAATAGAAGGGTCTGACCAATTTACAAGTATGAGTCTCACAAAAAAGTAAAATAATTGAGTGATGAGAAGCTGAGTGAAGTGTGCCAAATGGGTGTGTATAGGAAATTGGGGTATTTTAAGTAATTAGTGATGAGTGATAAGTGATGAAAATAGAGTGAGGAGTGATGAATGATTAAAATATAAAAAAAAAAAAAAAAAACCAAACAACCCCTAAGCCTCTCCAATTTAAGTAATTTTAATCATGGTAAATTTTAAATTATTTAATATGTTTTGTTTGGTGTAATTATTATTTTTTT
>NW_027069714.1:210554-272293 GCF_002906115.3 Quercus suber
AAAAAAAACTATTTCCATTTTTCTAGTATTTGCACCAATAATTAGTTATTGATTTGTCCAACCAAAACAGTGCACGGGACAAGCAACAATTTTTATTTTTATTTTATTTTTTTGAGAATTACAAGCAACTAGTCTATATATAAAAAGAGCTGATCTGTAAAGCAATAGTAATTTTAGTTTATTCAATTCACACTGTTTCACAGGCTTCTTTTTCATTTTTCCCTTTTGTGTGTGTGTGTGGAAATATTGCATATTGATCACACTTTTTATTTTATTTTTCTCTACTTATGAGCTGTTACTCTAAATAAATAAAATATTAGCACAACAAATTGTCATAATATTTTTACAATTGTTGAGGTGTTAATTCCTGATAAGCCAAAATAAAATAATAAAATATTATACTGGAACCAACTATAAATAAAAATAAAGGTATTGTTAAAAAAAATGTGACATTTACAACGTTTTTCATAATATATACTTTCATAACAAATAATAGGTAATAAATTGTTATTGGTTCTAATTTACGCTTACTAATGAAATTACTTTTTTGCCTACCAATAACAACCTACTACTTTATGATTTGTTGTGAAAATATTGTAGACATAACATTTCTCTTGTGAAAATATTGAGACAATTTGTTGTCGTTAGAATATTTTCACAACTACTAAAGTGTCAATTCTCTATGAGTCAAAATAAAATATAAAAAAATTATAAAGGTATTACGAAAATGTTGTACCATTATATTGTGTTTCTAGAAAAAAAATTTTGGTTGGGTAACTTTGTTGAGCCAAAATTCACTATTTTACATATAAGTTTTTTGGATTGACTTTTTTGTATTTTTTTGTATTGTATTTTTATCTTTATGCACAATTTTAAGTAAAAACACATAATTTTACACACACACACACACAAACTTAAGATAAAATCACTTTTTATTCTTTATGTTCAAGGTAGTTCACAATTCTTACTTAAACTTTAAAATCAAGCAATTTTCTCCTTAATATTTTGGAAAAGAGCTAATATGTTATATTATTATTCTCTTAGTCAAACCCTAATAAAAGCTTATGATTTTTAAAATATTACACTGTGTAATGTCTAAAATACTCCCATTAAATTTTAACATTCCAAAAATTTATTTCTTTACTTATTTTGAGTTTTAGATGGTGGTAATACTTAGAAATTTGGAATGGTGATATAAAGTTTTTTATTTATTACCTAAAGAACATTATTTTTCTAGGTTTAAAGTTTCAAAATTTATAATTTATCTAATGGAAAATTTGATGACACGTCATTTTTTTTTCTTGCCTAAAATGGGTGTTCATTAAAAACTATGTAAGCTAAACATTGCACCTAGACTCGTAGAATGACAAAGAAAAAAGTATGAATGAAATTTTTTTTGTTGTGTATGGTTGAAGGTATTTGATGAAAAACTCCAATTGTAACATATGACATCATTCATTATGAAAATTTAAATATTGTGACAATATCTTAGCAAAACTCAGTTGCTTATTATTAGAAGATGATGATATTTGTTTTTATTCTTAGAAGTTTTTAGTGAGTGGGTATTGTCTTTAGCAAATAAGTACTAAAAAACTATTATAGTAAAATAGATATTCATATGTTAAATAGCTACCATAACTTTGTGTGAGACATACATTTTTTATGTATATAGTTTCATACTTCTTTAAATAAAAATTTTATCTTAATTTCTTCACTCAAGAGGTAGCATGTGCTTTGCACGTGCCACCCTAACTAGTTTATACTAAAAAGCCTATCTAAAAAAAAATTGTTTAACTAAAAAGGAAGTGGATCCTTATCTCTTTTCTGCCCTAGATGAAAGAACCAAAATAAGATTTCTATATTCATTTGTGTCGTCCTTTTCCTTCAAGAAAAGTTGAGCACCTTGCTTTGGAAAAACCAATGGTCGACTACTTGACAAGCTTAGTTATATTATCTACTTCAACAACTTGTGCCAAGCTTATCCATAAAATTGATAAGCCTTTTTTTTTTAATAAACAAAAAAAAAAAAAAAGAAAAAAAAAAAAAGAAAAAAAAAGTGATAAGCCTTTATCCACACAAATGATAAGGTGCTGTTTGGTTTTTGTATTTCCATCACCCATAACTCTGTTTCCATCACCCATAACTCAAAATATACGAGTCTCACGGATGAGAAGCGTGTTTGGCATTGTTTCCAGTTTTTGTTTCCATCACTCAATTCTCTAATTTTTGAGTGATGAGTTATGGAAATTGAAAACACATTTTAGGTATTTTTAAGTTATGGAAATAGAGTTATGATGACATTTTTGTAAATATATTCACATGGTGGCCCCTGTTTTCTGTGTCCTGTCTTTTCCTTACTAGCTCATTGACTACCAACAGCTCTCTCATCCTTTAGACCATCTCTTTTCTTTTCTTTTCTTTTTTTTCCTCTTCCTCTTCCCTTCCCAAGCCACTCTCTTCTCTCCATACCCATCTGCCATTAACACAGCCCATCCTTCAGACCATCTCTTTTCCTCTTTCTTTTCTAAGATCATCACGAATTTTTTTTCTTCATTGTAAGCTTCTTTTGTGTGTGTGTGTGTGTGTGTGTGTGTGTGTGTGTGTGGAGTAAAGAGTGCTTTGCAATTTTTATGTGGGTACTAGGTATTGTGCTCAGTTTAAAAATACAAACATGAATGTGTCACGAATGGAGGAATGGAGGAAATTGGTCATGTTTCTTCAAAGGTCATCGGTGCCACTGGGTCACGACAGAGGAGATTGCGTCGCCGTACACGTCAGAGAGATGGGTGTTATTCACTAGTGATGGTCTTGATGAGGTGAAGGAACTTTGAAATTTTTATGGGTTTGGGTTTGTGTTTTGGGAGATATGGGTGTTGTTGCTGTTTTTGTTATTGTGGATGAAGCTGAATCTTCAAACTTCAAAGGTTTGGAAAAGGAAAAGGAATTCCAGGTCTTTTTAATTTTGGGGAATCCGGGTTTTAATGGGTTTGTTGCCCTTACCAGGTATTGTAGGTTTTTGTTATTTGGGTTTGAGGAAGATGAGGTGGGATTGGGATTTGGGTGTTTAAGGAGGCCTAGGAAAGGTTTGATTAGCTGGGTTCAGGTTTGTGTTTTGGGAGAGTAACAGGGGTGAAGGGGAAATGAGAAAAGAAAAAACGGTGGGGAATGGATTCCGCAGGTAGGCTTAATAGAAGGGTCTGACCAATTTACAAGTATGAGTCTCACAAAAAAGTAAAATAATTGAGTGATGAGAAGCTGAGTGAAGTGTGCCAAATGGGTGTGTATAGGAAATTGGGGTATTTTAAGTAATTAGTGATGAGTGATAAGTGATGAAAATAGAGTGAGGAGTGATGAATGATTAAAATATAAAAAAAAAAAAAAAAAACCAAACAACCCCTAAGCCTCTCCAATTTAAGTAATTTTAATCATGGTAAATTTTAAATTATTTAATATGTTTTGTTTGGTGTAATTATTATTTTTTTAAAATTATAATTAAATTCAGTTACGTGGTTATATTAACTAATACAGTAAAAACATTATTATATTTTTCAAGAACTACTAAATTCAAGCACGTGTTTTATTAGAAAATACAATACATTATTAAATTTAATTAGACAATCTAAGATACAATACTTAAGGGATTGCATCCAAATTTTTTCTTAATTTGATATATGATGTGGATGCTTGTTATCATATAAATTTTAGGAAGTTAAGTTTTATTCTACATTTCTATTTCCTACTAAAAGTTTTGTAACTCAACTGACATTTTAAGTTATTTTCAAAAAATTCTTCTCAATTATTATTATTATTTTTTTCAAAAAAGAAACGTTCTTCCTTCTCATTGTAATCCGTTACATGCAAAATACATATCGGTTTAAGTGACACTTATTACGCTGCCATCACCACCAAGATTTGGGTTGACTAGAGTGCATAGCTTTCATGGCACTGTGGTGAACTTAAGCTATTAGATTCATTTCACACTGCAATGAACCATCTAAATAAATTTGCTCGAGCTGTGCAAGTCTGTAGATATGCACTCTTGTGATCTTTGGCTGCTTTGCACTGGACTAATAATGCTTTTGTAATAGAGCTTATAAATAGCTCAAACTTGTAATGCAACAAAAGGTTTTTCATTTACTTAATTAAATGACTCCTCGTAAATTTTGTTTTTTCCACCATATGAACTTACTAAGAGTCGCATGATTTAATATTATCTTGTTCTCTCCATTTGGATTGAATGGGAAGAAGGAGCGATATCTGTTACACATTGTTTGTTACACATAAAGTTGTCAGTAAAATTTTTTTAAATTGAAATTGTGACTTGTAACATAGTTGTGTGTAATTAGTGGGAGGACAAGATTTTAGTTTAAATGGGGCAAGAATATAAGACAAACTTGAATGCAAACTTAATTAAAAAAAAAAGTAATTAACACTAACAAAAATAAATATAACAATTATATAATATTGTATTCATCAATACAATTTATTTTTCATACATCTAAAATTTGATCTAGACTTAATTCTTGCTCTGCTCATATTATATTATATATGAAAAGTGGTCACTCTTGTACAATCAAGGTGTTCTTGCTTCCTACCATCTCAACTTTCTACTCTCTTCTCTAAAATATCTCTTTGGGTTCTTGCCTAAGACTGCAACTGCATATCCCTCTTATAATCTGAGAAATATGGCTGAGTACAAAAACAGGTGTCAAGTTATCATTTCTTTATTTTGGACCTTTTCACAGCTGTGATGTTATTTGCTGACTAGAGGATAGGAATTGCGCCAAGGTGGCACTAGGACCCGTGGGTAGGTAACTTTGCCACTGCTTGAGAAACAAGTCCGGGACATTGAGAGGGACATTTGGAGTACTGTGATTGATACACGTGTCTCTGAGGTGGTCCAACATGTATTCAACTAATAAGGGATGTCCTAATAGCTTTTGACCTTAGAAAGTTACTATCTCCCTTTTTGTGAGTGCTTGAGTACTATGTAAGGTGCATCTCTTACTTCATTTCCAAGACAGTCACGCCTTTAGCACGGACTAAGAACAAGGTCCCTTAGCCAACGCTTCCTCTTCCTTTACTCACTGACGTTCCACGTGTAAGGTCCAGATTTAACAACATATACATTCTCCCATATCTTAGTAGTTATGTACAACTTCTTTTTTAAAAATTGGAATCACAACAAGTCTTCTAATCCTTTATCCAAAATAATGCCTTGATATTTTCCATATATAACATGAGAACTGTTACATCCACAATATTTTCACAACAAATTTTAAGTAACAAGTTGTTATAAGTTGTTATTGGCAGACAAGAAAGTAATTTTAGTGGTGAATTTAAATTTAAAACTCATAACAACCTGCCATTTAAAATTTGTTGTAAAAATGTTATGAGTGTAGCACTTATATGTAACATACAAATCTTTCATTCTTTTTTTAAAAAACCTGTCATACCTAACTTATCTGTTATAGAAGGAGGGGAGAAAAAACTAATTATTGTTGAGCAAACTTATCTCCTATATTAAAGTTGTTTTTTGGGCAAGGTAACTGTCCCCTCCCCACTCCTCTTTTGCCTCCACCCGTGTGTAATAATCATTTTCCGGGAAGGTTTGAAAGTTGAAACCCACCTTCCTTCTTCCACTAAAAATCTACTTATTAAAAGTAAGACTAAGATCACATTTATTTTGACCATAAATGACAGCATCTTAAACAGAAAAGAAAAAAGAAAAAAAACATTACATTTACCTACACGTTCCAATTGAAAAATAAATATTTAAGCGTAATTATTATACAATGACAACTCAGATCTATCCTTGATTGAATGATTGGCTGATGGTTCAATTTCCCCATCTAACTGCTCATGTAACAAGGAAGATATATATATACACACCAACGTAGCTGCCACAAAATACAGCACATCTATTCTACTCAGTTTTTTCATCCAAAAAAATGAAAAAGGTCACATATTCTTATCTTTGTCTCTCCTTGTTCCTTGCTATCTCCATCTTCATCCAACCCTCCTATGCTGCTGCTACTACTGCAATTCAGCCAACCAATCTTGTGAAAAAAGTATGTAGCCAAACCTCCAATTACAACTTCTGTGTTGAGACTCTTTATGCCGATCCACGTACCCCAGAAGCCGATCGCTATGTGCTGGCCTATGTCATATTTGGCTCGGCCTACCAGAGCGCCACCACCACTCACGACCGAATAAATTTGCTGCTAAAGAATGCCACCGCAAGCCAAATGCCACGTCTCAAAAGGTGTGATCGTGATTACACCAAGGCCGTTTCGAAGCTACCAGAGGCTCACGATGACTTGGACTCTGAGACCTTTGATTCCTTGGCTAAGTTGTCTCGTATTGCATCTTCTGCTGCTGATGATTGTGAAACCTCTTTTAAGGGAACCCGTTCTCCACTCACCGCCAATAACAAGGGTTTGAAGGGTCTCTGTGAAATTTGTGTAGTTGTATCTAAACTGTTTGTAATGTCCTAGTTTGTGAGAATGAGATTATATACAGTCATGTAAGATCCATATGTGACTTGGCTACAATGTTAATGACATAGATATTCCATATAATATGACTGTTTATTTTGTTGGGTGTTCCTTTTTTCTATGAGGAAGTTCAAGTGAAATGGATTTTATCCATTTCATGATTGAACTTATTTTTGTTTTTAATTATATGAATTCTTTAAATTTATCATATTTGATTTGGATAGTGAAATTAATTCATCCCAAATTGGGAGAACCTGAGTACACTTTTGTCAGAGATGTAATTGTTTACTTTAACTGATTAATATCATGCCAAATGCCATTAAGGACTTTTAGTTTAGTTGGTTGCATCATGCCAGCATCACTAGGAGTGAATACCGGTCCCATAAATCAATACGTTTTGGCAAGAAATGAATGTAATCTGTGGCGTAAATCAAGCTCCGTTTTCTAGGGAAAAATTCCTGTATGTAATAGATGGAATATTATATGAGGATAATAAGTGACTAAACTTGAATATTATTTGACAAGTTGTAGTCTTAAAAGTGGCTTTAGTTTACATTTAATGTTTTAATGTACTGAACACGTCACTGTCGACACATGTCTTTTTTTTTTTTTTTTAGAAGAAAAAACTCTCTCTCTCTCTCTCTCTCTCTCTCTCTCTCTCTCTCTCTCTCTCTCTCTCTCTCTCCTTATTTATTCCTTTCCAAATTACACCTCATTAAATGGGCATACCACCACTTCTTCTTCTTCTTCTTCTTTCCTTTCTTTTTAAAAAGAAACAATGGTTAATTTTATTGCAAAAAAAAAAATCTAAGGAATTGTACAATTTTCTGTAAACAATCTTGAGGGACTTTGTTGCTGTTACATCTATGTTTCTATAATCCTCTCCACTGAAACTATATTTCAGCAGTTCAATTTCCTTTCCCATAAACGATGTCGTATTTGCGTTTGAAAACAATGACCTATCATTCATAAACGCTAGTGGATTCATTAAAAAAGAAAAAAAGACCAGATTCCAATTTGTATTCATAAACGCTAGCGGATTCATAAACTCAAAATCTCCTAGCAAAAGCAATTATTAATATTCAGTTGCAAAAGCCAGAGAGGCAGTAAGTTTTAAATACTAGCTTTCAAAAGAATAAAGAAGTTGGAAAGAAAGTTTTATTATTTTAAACTTTGAAGTTTGAAATAGTAAAAGTTTTCATGTTTGTGTTGTTGCCTCAGACACAAACTTTCAACATGGGGCTTCAAACCTTAATTTTTCACACCACACAAATATTATGTATTTTATGTCCTCTTATTATAAGTCACGTCCTTAGTATAATATCATTGATGGCAGTTTCAACTCACAGATTTGCAACTTAAGAACATTAAGAATAAGACCATGAGAAAGCAAATCAGCAACTTAATACGGTAAGAACAGGCACCTGTGCAAGGTTAGGGAGGAATTAATTAGGAGAGAGAAACAAAGTAAAAAAGGAAATAATATAATATTCTCTCAAATTAATTTAGTTAGCTGATGTGGTTTTTGAACTGTTAGATTTTTTAGAGATCTACGGTGTAAAAATGGTATAACTTTTGTAGAGTTACACCAAGTGTAACGTGAACTCATCTATATATATATATATATATATACAGGGCTAGCCCAAGATAATTTGAGGCAAAAAAAAAAAAAAAAAGACATGTGTCGACAATGACGTGTTCAGTACATTAAAACATTAAATGTAAACTAAAGCCACTTTTAAGACTACAACTTGTCAAATATTAATTCAAAAAAAAAAATTAAATAGTTATCTAAAATAGAATTTTTAATTAGAGAGTGTTATTTGTATTTGTTTATTATTTATTTATTAATACGATGGAATTTGAACTAATAGCATATTTTTACCAATTCAGCTAATTTAAACTCACGTGATCACGCTCTATTTAGTATTTATGACAAGAGAACTTATAACTCTTCATCGTCTTTTGATATACCCAAATTCTATTGAAATGATTGTAACAAAAAATAAATTATAAAAAGGTCACATTTTTCAACTGTTTGTGTAGATCACAATAAGTTAAAAGAGTAATTCTACCTGGCCTAAGGCGAAAGTTTCCACCAAAATGTGCACTCACTTACAAGAGTATAGCGAATGGCAATGGGATCCGGTTGTCTCACAACTTCTCAAGACTTCACATCACCTAGGCCCCAGTGGCAAGTGAACTTTCAGTAAAAAAATTTGGTCTACCTAGCATTTTCGAAAGTAAAACTCCTCCAATGGACGACGTACTGAACAAACGAGAAAGTTTATAAAACAGAAAGTTTCATGACTATTTACGTGAAAAATTATTAATAATAAGTAAAAAAATAATGTTAATGATGAACCCAAATGAAAATTAGTAGAAAATGTATAGACACAAAATTTTTACAACAGTTGATGTCGTAGACTATTAGTACTAGGTAAAAAAATTATGTCAACAATAAGTCAAATGAGAACTAGTAAATACTTATCAACTCAATTATTGTAAAAGAAAGTTGCATGGAGCCAATTTTAATGCCACCGCTGGTGCCTTAAAACTACATACACAAGTGATAAAACCTCTCTGATTGAAGTAATTAACTTTGATCATGATATAATTGGAAAGGGTAAAATTAATTACAATTTCTTAAGTATAGTATCTCAAGTTTTCAATTTTCAATCTCATAAAGTTATATCGATCCATGCAAAAAATAAAAAAATTTTATTTTCTAAGAAAAAATAAATTACACCATGTCTTTCATTTACTTAAATGACTATTCGTATCAGTTATATTATTGCTAAGATTTCTTAAATGTTTTCAGAAACTTTTTTTTTTTAAGAACAAAAATTAAAAATGATTTCTTATATTTTCAAAGTTTTAAACACATTTAGTAAAAAAATGGAAAAAATAGATTTCGTGAAAAAAAATAAAAATAAAAATAAAAAACCTTGTTTAGTTTTGAGATCAAAAAATAAGAGTGGTAAGGTAGCTAGTAGCTAGAATCAAGATCTTAGGTAAGATTGATGAAATGGTTCCATGGATCAAATTGTAGAATTGGATCAAGAATTGTAACTTATATATATATAGATGGGTTCAAGTTACACCTGATGTAACTTCATAATAGTTACACTTTTTTTTATACCATTGATTTCAAAAAGATCTAACGATTAAAAATGCATCAGTAAATATTTACTGTATTACTTTTGACATCTATACCTAATTAATTGCATCTTCTCTCTCTCTCTCTCTCTCTCTCTCTCCTTATTTATTCCTTTCCAAATTACACCTCATTAAATGGGCATACCACCACTTCTTCTTCTTCTTCTTCTTCTTCTTTCCTTTCTTTTTAAAAAGAAACAATGGTTAATTTTATTGCAAAAAAAAAAAAAAAAAACTAAGGAATTGTACAATTTTCTGTAAACAATCTTGAGGGACTTTGTTGCTGTTACATCTATGTTTCTATAATCCTCTCCACTGAAACTATATTTCAGCAGTTCAATTTCCTTTCCCATAAACGATGTCGTATTTGCGTTTTAAAACAATGACCTATCATTCATAAACGCTAGTGGATTCATTAAAAAAAAAAAAAAAAAAAAAAAAAAAAGAGACCAGATTCCAATTTGTATTCATAAACGCTAGCGGATTCATAAACTCAAAATCTCCTAGCAAAAGCAATTATTAATATTCAGTTGCAAAAGCCAGAGAAGCAGTAAGTTTTAAATACCAGCTTTCAAAAGAATAAAGAAGTTGGAAAGAAAGTTTTATTATTTTAAACTTTGAAGTTTGAAACAGTAAAAGTTTTCATGTTTGTGTTGTTGCCTCAGACACAAACTTTCAACATGGGGCTTCAAACCTTAATTTTTCACACCACACAAATATTATGTATTTTATGTTCTCTTATTATAAGTCACGTCCTTAGTATAATATTATTGATGGCAGTTTCAACTCACTGATTTGCAACTTAAGAACGTTAAGAATAAGACCATGAGAAAGCAAATCAACAACTTAATATGGTAAGAACAGGCACTTGTGCAAGGTTAGGGAAGAATTAATTAGGAGAGAGAAAAAAAGTAAAAAGGAAATAATATAACATTCTCTCAAATTAATTTAGTTGGCTAATGTGGTTTTTGAACCGTGAGATCTCTTAGAGATCTACGGTGTAAAAATAGTGTAACTTTTGTAGAGTTACACCAGGTGTAACTTAAACCCATCTCATATATATATATATATATATATAAGAGTATAGATAATGTATGTCAACCAATCATTTTAAAAATATGTATTCATAGTTGCACAATGCTCTCTGTACACTCTTTGATTGTTGAAATCTGAGATTATCCACAATTTTTGCAAGTTTAGCAAAGTTATTGGATGCAAGGGCAATACCCCAAAATACAACACGACCTCTGGGCAATATAAATATGCCTGAGACATGGAGTAAGAGTTGTATATATTGAAACGTCAAGTGTGATTGTTATCCTTCCTATAACTAAGCTACCATTTTTTTTTAATCTCTTGACCTACACATAAGTGCTTTCCTCAGTTCACAGCTATGCCAAGCAATCCAAAGTATTGTAAAAGAAAAAAAAATTATATGAAATTTTTTTAATACAAATGTTAATGTTTACGTTTATAATTTTTTTTAAAAATATTTTATTAAAAAAATGGTTCTTAATCTTTAAATTCCTAACCCTTTAAGATTTTTTAAAATGGTATATGAAAAGTAAACATGATTTATTACGATAAAAGAAAACAACAAAACATTTAAATACAAAAAAATAAAATTCCATTAACCAAAAGAAAAATACTAGTTACAAACTATTTTGCAATATTTGTCACAAATTGCTAATGTGGTGAGTAGTTATATAAATAGATATAAAAACTAAATTCTTCAATAATAAAGATTTAAATGACAATAATGACCTTCTAATTTTGTATTTTTAATGACTAAAAAATTAAGTCTAGTTTCCTTCTTTTGTTTTGCTCTCACAGGGGCTCAACAATATATTATGTTTATATAAATAAATACAAATTTATATTTGTAAAATATAATTTAAACCGTGAAAATAAATCTATTTCAAATAAATACACAACTTTGCACATAAAAGAGATAGAGTAAGAGGTTATATACCTATATATGTGATTTATTTTTTATTTTTTAAGGATTAGAAAAATTTACACTGATCTCTAAAGTGACCATTTTGCAAAATTTTAAGGGTGAACAGTATGCCCTTTTACAGTTATTATAAAAATTTTATGAGCACACATTCTACGTAATCCAATACAAGCAAGAGATGCATGATTAGCAACAACGAGCTTATCATTCTTTTAGAATAGTGAGCCTATTGGGTGTCTATTTAAATATATATATATATATATATATAATTAACTTTATGAACTTAAAAAAATAAATAAATAAAAAATCAAAACTAAGCTATTTTTTTACACTTAATGAAAATTGAATCTTAAATATTACAATTTGTTTAGAAATCAAACTCAAAATGTATGTCAAAAATAAAAATTGACATGCATTTGAACTATATATATGCTCAATGATTTTTATTTTTCAATTTTTATTTTGTGTTGTTGCAGTTTTTCATAAGATGCTTAATTAATTATAATATATCATGTTTATTGTTCATATACAAATTTCAAAATCCCAAAGGGTTGAAATGTAGAAAATTAAGATACATTTATTTTAAAAGTGATATTAAAAACAAATTTATGAACATAAACATCATAAACATACACATTTATATTATAGAATTTTGTAGCGTAAATTAAAAATTATACAATTTAATTTTGACTAAAATTGAATTGAATTCTTTGACTTTAATTTTGTTCAATTTAATCCTCTAACTTTTTAACTTCATTCAATTTAGTCCTCTATTNGACTTGGGTCGGGACGCCCAGAAGCAACACCAGAGCCAGAGGATCCCCGGACGCGTGAGGAGAAATTAAAGCAGATTTGATAAGAAAAAAAAAGACAAAAAGACACACTGGGAGACTCTCATTTGAAGAAAGACAGAAGATAAAGATGCAGGGGATTTGGTCCCAACCATTTGAAGAAAAAAGACAAAGAAAGTACAACTGAGAAGAACTGGGAAAGCTGGAGCAAGAAAAGTCAAAGCCTCTCAGGTCAACCAACGGGAAATCTGGAAATGGGAAGCAAGCTGGGAAACTTTCATCCGGTCGCAGCAAAAAGAGAAGAGCTATGAAATAAAAAGGAAACGACATGTCCCTAGAACAACCAGGCGCTGAACCAACTTCAAAGGGTAAAAAAGAAAATTGGTAGCACCCCCAGGAGCCCGCCACTGTGCTATAAAAAGGGGGGGGGGTTTTGGGAGGGGAGATCATGGTTAGGACACTGAGAGCTATTTTTCTCTAAAAGTCTCAAAAGATATAAGAGATACTCTGTTAAACCAAAGGGAAAACAGAGGAACTTGTTCCCGGGATCCCAGAAACAGCCACTACATTACACGCTCGGATTCAATGGATTCAAACTTTGCAAGTCTTTGAAGCTTGAATGGCTATCAAAGTCTGTAATTTTTGAACTCACTTGAACCTTGCACCATGTTTTTAGTGAGCTTTGTAACCACAGTTTTAAAAGAAAAACTAATGAAACATACCTCATCAATCGGAGGATCCCTAACATGTTCTTTGCATTTTATTTCATTTATTATGCATTTCCTTTACTGTTAAATGTTATTCAATACAAATACTTTTTTTTAGTTGTTTGTAATTGTAGGAAGCTTGTTTCTGTGCACAAATCTATTCTTAAATCAGCCTGTTAGCTGCGGAGAATTGATCCCAGTCCACCAAGAACCCCTCACACGGCCCAGGATCCTTGGGCCATAGTGCTAAAAAAAAAACGCACTCTCACATTTTGGCGACTCCACTGGGGATTGGGTAAAGGAAAGGGAAAGAAGTAATCCCTTCGCAGAACATGCCTCCAAGACAAAGGAACAGTAAAGGCACTAATGCACCACCCACGGCCTCTGAGCCCGTGGGAGAAAATGAAGTGGCCTCCAGACAAAGAGGCAGGTGCCTCTAGCAGAGCACGAAGCCGTGTCAGAACAGAGGAATGTGAGACAGGAGCTAGACCCTATAGCTCAGATGACTACGATGTTGAAAGATTTGCAACAAGAAGTTCGCCTCCTTAAAGAAGGCAAAACACAGGAAGTCAGAGACAATGCCCCTCACGCAGGCAACCAAGATGGAGCCCAGCCAGAGGGAGGGTCAGCAGTGGGAGGAGGAACTAACCCCCAATACCTAACACTAGCAGATGTCAGTGCCCTACTGGAACAAGAAAGGGGAAAGCTTTCCGGGATCCCCAAGCAATTTTCTCGGGATCCCCCATTCCCACCAGAACTTCTCGGCAAGCCATATCCCAAGGGATATGAGCCACCAAAGTTCCACCCTTTTGATGGAAGGAGTGGAAGTGCAGTAGAACACGTGAGTAGGTTCGTCCACACCATGGGCCCCTACGTAGGAGACCGGGAGCTGTGTCTAAGAGAGTTTACTAAGTCCCTAGTGGACAGAGCGTACACTTGGTACACCACTCTGAGACCTGGGTCCATTAAGACCTGGGACGAAATGATGGAAAGATTTTGTGCAAAGTACTACCCTGGTGAGGACAAAGTCACATTCCAAAGTCTTCAGATGGTAAGACAGAGGCCTGGAGAGGATCCTGTCCAGTTCATCAAAAGATTTGAAGATGTGTCCCTAGACTGTTATGGGGACCATGAAGAAAAGGAGCTCGTGGAGACCTGTGTCTCTAACATGCTTTTCGATTACAGACTCAATCTCGAAAATTTATGCATCACACAGTTCGCTGACCTGCTACAGAGAACAAGGAGGACAGCACAAACTATGAGGGCGAAGCGGGTGCCAGCGTCCCAAGCCATGACAGCATCAGTAGGAGGAAAAAGGAAGAGGCCCGATGGAAAACATTCGAGGAACCACCGGTGATCCCATGCACTGAAGAAGAATTAAACCACGTCCTGGAGAAATGGATCTGAGATGGAGTGGTTAGGCCATTCACTGTGTCCAGGCCACCAACCGAGGAAGAAAGGAAAAATCCCTTGTTTTGCAGAGTTCATAACTATGTTAAACATTCCACCAAAGATTGCTGGACTCTTCGCAGGCTTTTTCACAGGAAGTTAAAAGAAGGAACCCTGGAGCTCACCCAGAGGGAGCCAGAGGTACAAAGGAACCCCCTGCCCAACCACAAAGGAAAGGGGGTGGCAGCTGTGGTGATCCATGGGAACCTGGCAGAAGCAGAAGAGCCAGAAGGATCCTTCCACCCAAGCACAGTCAGAACCCTCCAGAAGAATCCCAAGTTCAAGTCACTATTCAATCAGCTGGGGTTTGGACCAGAAGCAAGAAGGGTGGCTACAGAATCTCTCATGACCATAGCAGCAGACTCAGGAATGGAGTGTTTCACAGCAGAATCACATGCCAGTCGAGCTTTCCTGGAGACAACCAATGCCATAACTTTCACCGATGAAGACATGGAGGTTGAGCATTCAGACCACCGCAGGCCTCTCTATCTAATGGCCACCATAAATGGTGTCCAAATCAGGAGAGCACTAGTGGACACAGGAGCATCACTCAACCTCATAGCCCTAAGTACCTTGGAAGCCGTGGGCTTAGCTGGAAGGAGATCCTGGGGGCTCCCATGGAGATAACCGGATTCGGGGGATCCGCAGAATCAACTGAAGGATATGTACAACTAGCCCTGAGGGTGGGGCCAATAGTAGCCTTGACCAGGTTTCATGTAATCAATTCAGAGGTATCCTACCATATACTGCTGGGACGGCCATGGCTCCATAAGCACCGCCTTATACCATCTACATACCATCAGTGTGTTAAAGGGAGATTGAACGGGAGGCCTGTAAGGATCCCTGCCAACCATAACCCTTTCAGCCAAGGAGAAGTAAACTTTGTGGAAACAATGTTCTATGATGAGCTAGAACCCGATGATGAGAATCCCATGTCAGGGATCACAGGAACGCCTATCTTGGAAAAAGAAGAAAGAGGAGGTACCCATGACTTGAGAGACCTCCTGAAGAGAAAAAGGCAAAAGAAGGAGCCAGCACCTTAGGATCCCGGGAATGTGTAGTGGTACGGGAACCCGGGGAAGATTAATATACCGTTTGTGAAGGTGCGCGGGACCTGAGTGCATTGCGCACGAAGGTCCAGGACCACCAGAGTGTATGATAGCCCAAGAGGAAGTCCCAGACGAACCAGTCAAAGAGACGCAAATTCAGCCTGAAGAAGAATTGCAGGAAGTAGACTTGGGGGCTGAGCTGGGATCCCACAAGCCTGTTTTTGTCAGTAGTCAATTGACAGCACAAGAAAAGGGGCCACTGGTAGCTTTGCTCAAGGAATACACAGAGTGTTTGCGTGGAGCTATGATGAAATGCCTGGTCTGGATCCCGGGCTAGTAGTCCATGCCCTCAATGTGGACCCAGGAGTTAGACCAGTAATCCAACTAGCCAGGGTCTTTCAACTTGCTTCTGGGCGTCCCGACCCAAGTCTTCCTTCTGGGCTTGCTTTGGCTTGCTGTTTGCTTTATCTGTTTTCTTGGGCCCTTTTCTTCGTGGACCTCCGAATCAAGTCTTCTGGGCTCCTTTCTTTTTTTTCTTTCTTTTCTCCTTCCTTTCCTTTATCGTGAGAGCCCATCCCTTTTTTTTTCTTCTTTTTTGTGTGAAATGGGCCTAAGGTCTTTCTTCATCTCTTTTCTTTTTGGGCCTATTTGTGGCTATATTAATTATTATATATTTTTTTTGCACCTCAACAAACATAATATCTAATTTGAACCCCTGATTCCCTTCCTCAACTATTTATTTGTAAAAATAAAAAATAAAAAAATTCCTAGCTCACATAAAAGCACAAGTAAGAGCATATCAGTTTGTGCAAAATAGCTTAAGGCCAAAATTTTAACTAAAAATCCCAAAAAACCACCCACATCACCTTATGTAAAATTGTGCAAAACCCATTCGAAGCTACAATAATTGACAATGGCATTTTAGTTTTATTCTTTCTTTATATATACCAAGAATGAAGAAAGAGTATGGATGATGATTGTGACATCACTTACATGTGAAGAGAGGGAAACAATTAAAAAATAAGTAAATTTGATATTTCAATTAAATAGGATTCTTTTTGAAAAGTGGTTAGGTAAATTTTTTTTTTTAAAGGTACATTCTTGTACTAAAATAAATAAATTTTTTTTCACGAACTAATGTAAATGCTCTAACTACATATTTCGACCATAAATGACAGCGTCTTAAAAAGAAAAAATCATTACATTTACTTCTTCCAATTGATAAATAAATATTTAAGGGGTAATTATACAATGACAACTCAGAGCTATCCATGATTGGCTGATGGTTCAAATTCCTCATGTAACAATAAGGAAGATATAAGCACCAACGTGGCTGGCACAAAATACAGGACAATCTATTCTACTCAGTTCTTTCATCTTCAAGCATCCAAAAAATGAACATTGACACATATTATTCTTTGTTTCTAAACTATTTGTAAGGTTTTAGTTTGTGAGAATGAGATTACAATGTAAGATCCATATGTGAGTTGGTTGCAATATTAATAACAAAGATATTCGATAGAATATGACTGTTTATCTTGTTTTGTTTTTTATTTTGAAAATGGGCTGTCTATTTTGTTGGTTGTTTCTTTTTTCTATGAGTAATATATTTCTAGTGAAATGGAAAAATGCCTAAACGCCCCATGAACTATAAGGTTGTGGCCATGACACCCTTGAACTTTTATTTTGGCTCATTTACACCATAAACTTTACACAATTGCCAAATCAATACATTTGATACTCTCCTGTTAAAACACAAACAAAATAGTCGCCTGCATCTCACGTGAACTTCCAAATACATTTCTAAGGGTTGAACTGATTGAGAGGGAGGGAGAAACGTATGACTTAGTTGAGCGAGAGAGAGGGAGGGAGGTGATCAAACCAGAACCACCTTTGCCAGCTACCGCACTGTCGACAGCCATGTTGTTTCCACCATCATCTCATCACTAATAAACAAAGTTTCTGCAAACACAATCATGAATAAATAAAAAATGTTCTCTGCAAGATGTTGACTAAGAGAGCTCAACTTCAACTCACACAACCTTGTTACCCAATTAGGCTACAAAGTTGAGTGGTTTGGAATGTGAGTTAGAGTAGCCATCCATAAGAGATTGTAGAGAGTATGGTTTTGTGTTTTTTGAGGGAGGGAGAGGAATCCTAGTGATGCATGCTATACTCTTTTGCTGTGTAAACTCTTTCTCTTTTTCTCTGAAGTGTTTCTTTCTTTCCTTTCTTTCTCTTCTTTCCCTATCTCCTTTTACTTTTGTTGTAATTGTTCCTCCCCTATTCATGGGTATTGTTCCTATTTATACCACAATACAACCCATGATCTTTGCCCTTTTTACCCTTATTTTCACCAATCATTTTGTTTACTGTAGACATTCAGCCAACCCTCACAACATACTAGCTACTATTTTATGACCATGTACAAGTGGGTTCAATCACACTAAGGAGTTTTAGCTTATTTCTTACGACAAATAACCTCTCCATTTTGGGTAAAGGCCAGTTTGCCAAGGAGCCACCTCACATCTCTTTCCCTCAAATGGTAAAGGACTCCATTAATTCTCTTTGTCCTCATCCTCTAGCATGCATTAGATGGTTACCACCATTTTCGGTAAAGATACTTTCCTAGCAAAACATATTCCCAAAAATGGTGTCGACAAGATACCAAATCTAGGTCCTTTCCCCTTTCCACCAAACCACGTCTTCTTCTTCTCGTCAACTGTGGGCCCTGCCTCTCTTGCATTGGCTAGGTTACAAGACGGCAGAGCTCCAGCCTTGCTACACTTGTCTCTTCCCTTAGTTTGGTTTTTCTATCCTTCACATATTTCCTGCTACTTTTGCTTCATCTTATTGTGTTTCTCTTTGCTCTTTTCTTCTTCATGTGTTTCTTGCTGTCATTGCTTTGTTTCTTGCAAAGTTTGTCATTTCCTTTGGTTTGACTTTTCTTTCATTCACACAATTCTTGTTACTAGTACTCTCTGCTATTCCTTGTTTCTTTCCATCATGTTTCTTCTTATTAGGTTTAACCCCTATCCTTTTATATAAAATGATTTGGGCCTTTGTGGGCCAAATAATCTTTACTGGATTAAAAGGGTCTTGGACTCAATTTGCCTTAATCTGCCAAAGTTATTCTGCAGAAAATCTATATTCTGCTATGGGTTTCTTTCCCTTGCTTTCTCTCTCAACACAAATATAAGTCTAGGCTTTTAATTTCTTTTTTGTTTTTGAGCCTTTCTTACTCTTTAGTCTTCTTGGTGGGCCTTTGGGCCTTGCTTTCTATTAGGCTTTTGGAGTATGGGCCAACCTTTTAAAAAAATGGGCATCAACAAAATGTAACAACACAAAATATAAATATTGAAAAATAAAGAGTCTTTGAACATAGATATGGTTTGAATGTATGTTAATTTTTTTCTATAACATAAAATTTCAGTGTTTGGTTCTAAAAAAATACAAAATTTCAAAGTTCATATTTTACTTACGTTTGTCATACAGTTAATGTGTATGTCAATTTAAAGAGCATATTTTACTTACTTTTTTCATATCCAATGTTCTTGTCTCTAGTTCTTCTAATCTTGTCTGTCATAGTTGTGCAAACATAAAAATATATATATATATATGTATAGTGATAAAAAAAAATATAGTGACGCTACCCAAAAATATATAAAGATAGTGATAAAAAGAAAAATAGTCATGCTACCCAAAAAGGAAATCATTTTTATTGATAACTCCAAATTTTATTGATAAATTAAGGAGTGATCTCTTAGCAAAAAAGATGATACTTTTCATTTTATAATTAAGATTTTTTTTTTTTTTGGGATCTAATAATATACAGACTATCATATAATTATTTAAAATTTTAAACAATACTGTACAACTTCATATTTGTAATATATAATTTAAACTTTGAAAATAAATTTATTTCAAATGGATACATAGCTTTGCACATAAAAGAGAAAGAGAAAAGAGTATATAACATATATGTGCTTAAAATAAAAGAATAAAAAACTTACATTAATCAGTAAAGAGATCATTTTAGGCTTATACATTGGACTAGGATTGATGAAAAACAAAGGCCAACGACGAAATAGAATTGAGATCAAAAGGCTTGATATGAGTGCTGGCTTATAAGAATGCAAGTATGTATGGATGGATATGAATTGCTGTTTTCTTCTAAATAGTTCTAAGAGAACTAGATGAACTACTTGGACCATCACATATTCTGATTAAAATTCAACTTTTAATTCCAGTCAAATAAAGATTAATAAGTTAAATGTTAAAAAGTTGAAAATTTGAAAATTTGGGCTAGTGATTTTGAGGCATAGAACAGTTGCACCAAATCCAAATCCCCAAAAGAGTATTTCAAGGTACATGAGGAGGGTTATTATGGTACAAGAAATGAGACTATAATAAATACTACATTAGTCTCAAATTGTTGGTCATCTTTAGAAAATACAACTTCTTAAAGGAACATTATTTAATGTGTTCTCTGTTATTAAAAAGGTATACATTTCCAAAACTATAGTCATTAATTTAAAATCTAAAGTAATAATAGTATTAAAATTTTAAATTAAATGAGGGTAAGATTGGAATTTTATTTATTGACTTTTTGAAGACGATAACATTTTGGAACAAACAAAAGTGGAAAAGATGACCAACAATTTGGGATGAAAAGAGAAATAAAGAAAAGGAAAAAAAAAAAAAAAAGGGAAAAAACCGATCTTTTGTTTAATGTTGAGACGTTGAATTGCTTCGATTCGTATAGCATAAAAAGAAAAAAGCGGTTGTTGAGCACATATACAATTCGCATCTATGTTAAGTTTTTTCTTTGCCATACGTTTTGAAGTGATTGGTTCTAAACAAAAATTTAATATTTAAAATATTATATTTTACTTGCTTTTGTCATATCCAATTTAATCCTATTTTACATGTTTTAATTGTTTTGCAGGTGCCATACGCATTGCAGTGAATATTCCTTATAGCAATAATCCCCGCTATAGCACTATTCTTTTTTATTAAGAAGTTGTTTGAATCACCACTCTTTTTAGTCCAATTTTACCTCCAAAAAATATATATATGTTTGAATCTTACAATTCCCTATTCGATTATTATTATTATTTTTTATCACTTAACTATTCAATTAGCTGTGTCTGGTTCCTGTTCTAGGCATGTCATGTAATTACATGGAGAAATTTACTGAAAAGGACCCCAAGATGTTGATTAGAAGTTTTGAACTGAACCTAGTACTCCATGAATTTCATGAGAACTTGACTAATAAACCAATTCTTGAGGTTAACTTTACATTGTCCTTACACTAATAACAATACTCCAAAATAATAATAATAATAATATGAATAAGACCCACAATGATTTCAATAGAGAAAGAGAGAGGAGGAATTTCTTTGCTTTTATTTTATTTTTTTAAAAAATATATTTATGGGAACGATGGCTATTTCATTAGAACTGAGATTCAATACTACAATAAAATGTGGCATTCCTTTAACCAAATTTGAGTAGCCCTGGCCCATACCTAAACAAGAATCTGCTCTATTGCTTAATTGCAAACTTTTGACACCCCCCCACCCCACTCTCTCAATGGGTAATTTTACTGTACCCCCTTCTTTTGGGGAGGTTTGGTATCCATTAATAGGCAACTTACTATACAAGGTTTTCAAGCACAACATATTTGACGGTACCATTCTCACATTATGCAGTATCAACATCACATGTAATTGTACTTTTGTCACATTCGGTGATTCCTTTTTTTTTTTTTTTTTTTCTCACATTTGATGATTCCATTGTCACATTAGGTAGTACCAACATCACATTTTGCCGTTTATTTCTCACATTCAGTGGCACTTTAATTTTTTCTCATATTTGACAGTTCCATTGTCACATTGGAAAATACCAACATCACATGTGACTGTACTTTTGTCATATTTGGAGGTTCACTTTTATTTTTTATTTTTTTTTATCACATTTAATAGTTCTATTGTTACATTAAGCAATACTAACATCACATTTGACTTTACTTTTCTTACATTCGATGGTATTTTAATTTCTTTTCTCACATTTGACTATTCCATTGTCACATTGGGTAGTACCAAAATCACATGTGACTTTACTTTTGTCACATTTAGTAGTTCCTTTATTTGTTTTCTCATATTTGATGGTTCTATTATCACATTAGGTAGTACTAACATCACATTTGATCGTATTTTTCTCAAGATAGGGATTTCCTAACCACAAGTTTGGGCGCAAGAGCCCGCGACGAGCTTTTTTTAGGGTTCTTTACTCATGGGAAGTACGCCTTGGCCTAGGGTAAACCATGGTGGAAGGTGTAAATGGAGTCACCACTTAGATTAGATCTAGAAACCATGAATATAACGCCATTTGTGGAAGGACTAATCTTTACTAAAGCACGTGTCCGAAGTTTAGGCATGGAGATAGGAAGGTGTAAGGCACCCAACCCCACCCAACCCATAGGTCGGCCTCCACTCATTGTGTTCCAAATTTTAATCTCATTAAAGGGTCCTTTAATATGTTATTCTAACTCACACACACACACACACTCTAATATGCATCTAAAGCAATTAACATGGTAATATCTTCCTCAAGCCTAACATTCATCTATCATGGCATTTAAATAACAAAGCAAAAGGCAGCAACATCACAAGGCAGATTAAACAAACCACACATTCAAACATTAAACCGAAAACTTATGGTATTCAACCAAGCATATTAAACGAATTAAGACTCAAACGTTCAAATGCATGTTTATGCGATTTATGCATGACTTACCCTACTTACTTAATTGCATCACAACACCTATGCATCAATGCATGTTCATATCCATATGCATGTTCTTGATATTCAGCTAACAAAAAAACCTAATCAACATCTAAGGAAGAGAATAAAACAAAGCTTGTTAAAACCCTAAACCAACACTCGATAACATTGAAAACAAAGCTAAACAGAGACTAAACAGGTGAAGAAAACAAGTAGAAAGCTGAAAAAAGTGGATCTAGGTTTCTAGACACGAGTGTGCATGCGCATACATAGGGTATGCGTGCACACCCCAACTATATGCACACGCACACTTCAAGAATGCATATGCATGCAAGAGCATGTGCATGCACACATGGCAAGAACCCTAAACCTAGCAATACAAACTTAAAAACAATGGCAAACAAGAAACTAACAACCTATCATGCTTCTAATACGAACAAAAAAAACCTAAACTAGCATAAACATATTAAAGTAATAAAAACATACCAACAAACGACAAAACAAAGAAAAGGTGAAGAGCCATAGTTAGAGCCTTTACCTCAACACAAGAACTCTCTAGAGTTTGATTTAACTATTCCCCTCAATCAATCTAATCAACAACAAAACCAACAGGTTAGTAAGCTTTAGAAGTCAAAGGCTAAGACCAAAATAGGTTTCAACCAAGTAAAACTTAACTTGAGGATGTTTTATGAAAAAATCTCTCTTTAATTCACTATTTTCTAATGATTCTTCTGTGTTTTTGCCTCCTCTTGAAAAAGTGTTTTTATGGCTTTCTATATTGGTAAAATAGGGGTGTAGGGCGGCTTCTAGACAATGTGGGATTCATTCCATACGAATTTATGTGCAAAAAGCTTTCCTTGCATAGTTTTCAGAACCCTAGATCCGTGTGCATACCCTAAGTATGCGTACGCATAGTTTGAGTGTGCGTGTGCATATGATTGTGCCTTTCTTTTCAAAAAATAATTTTATATTTTCCATAAATAATTCCTCAAATCAAGATTTTACAAGATTGTGCCCGAAATAAACCTTGGGCCTCAGAGTAATGTCGTCATTGGGGAATGAGGCCCGAGTCATAAGAGGTACAAAATGAATTGTCTACAAAAAACCTACTATGAGAGACTGCGCCCCCAACCCGTTTTGATGGATGTTGGGCCAAACTCATGTGAATGGGTGGAGTCGTGTTATTGCCTCTCAAAATGGAGGTTCGACTAGTTATATTTTCCCCTTTAGATTAAGGGTTTTACAATGGAGTCGCCACTTATTTAATTGTTGGAATAAATAAGAAAACCATAGTTGAAAAATTCATCATTTTATTAATTTGAAATTGAATTTACATTGAACATAGGAAATTACATGGCTTTGGTCCTAGATACAATCTAAGATAAAGTACATGGCTTTGTTTCCTAGTTACAATCTAAAAATTGAAAATTACATGGATAAGCCTTTGATCTACTAACCCTTAATCTAAGTTCGGAGGCTATGTTACCAGGTGGGAAGGTGTTAGGCACCCACCTTGCCCGGTGAAACCGGTCTTCTAGACTATGGTGGCCAACATTCATATCACATCATCCAATATGTTATCAATCAATTTACATGTTGAATTTGAAGTGTGTGCATGTGATAAACCCTAATTCAATTTATTAAACATTGCATTTGGATTGAAAAATAAAATTCTAGTGAATGTGTGTGGATGGTGATAACCTAGATTCAAGGATTTGAAAGAATTATGAAACAAACATGATTTTCATATTTTTGATGTAAATTTAAGATCAAAACTAGTGATATGCATGAACATGTGATGAACAACCAAGAACATGTAAAGAACACATAAGAAAATTTAAGAACATTCAAACATATTCAAGAGAATTTAAATAATCATTATCGTGCTTTAATCCTAAATTCTCATCATGGCAACACAATAAACAAGTTAGGGAAAGGTATTATACCTTCATGCAAGATCCATACGGTGGAGGAGGAGATTCTTGGTGGAGGTCCTAAGGGTGGAGGAAAAAAGAAGAACTAGGAGAGGGAGAGTGAGTCTCAGGAAGACCAAGAAATGACAAGACTACTCAACTTCACTAGAACTCAAGAGAGGAGAGGAGAGGGGATTTGTTTTGTGCCTTGGAATGAAGGAGAGGGAAGGTTTATATAGTAGTAGTTGAGGAAATATGAATGGAAGGCCATTTAATGAGGGTTGACAAGGATTATGAACCTAGACCTCATTTTAGCCTTAGGAAAAATCTGGTGCATTAAATGGAAAGATTGGTGGGAGTGGGGAGCAAGCCAAAATTCGGTTTTCCCGTAGCTGCTGTAACAGCTTGTAGAGCCAACTTCAAAAAATCATATCTGACTCAATTCTGATCGGAATTGTCTCGTTCTTGTGCTCAAATTGAAGCCCCAGATGTCTAGTTTTTGGGAAAATTAATCTTATTCACAAAATTCAAAATATTCTAAGAGATATTGATGAAATGGTGAGCAGAGGTCATTTGTTAGAAAATAGTTTCAGCACAATTAACATTAATAGGTCCCAAATTAGCTCCCAATTAACATTAAATTACTCCAATCACTCCCATTTCAGACTTAATAGGTTTCAAATTTACTCTAATTAAAAGATAATTGCATAAATTACTCATTGAATAATTAATGTTTAACTATCTAATTAATTAGGTATATGCAACCTCACCATAAAATGTAGTTCTAACCAATCAAATTATGACACGTCATTAATCTCAAATTAATTACACTTATAACCAATTGAAATCAATTGTTGATAATCACATATAGTTGGACTAAATTTGTGATAGTGCATCTCAGCCATTAAAACTTGATTTGATGATAACTTTCAATCTGCTGGTCCGATTAGGGCTTATGACAAGTCGATTTGATCGTTACAACATCAAGATCATTTTAGTAAATTGAGATTAGGGATCTAATGGCTAGAATCAAGATGCATATTTTCAAGGCAAAATTATCCTTTTACCCTCCATGTGAGGTTAAATGCGGGTTGCAAAATGGGGTGTCAACAGAATGCCCCTCATTGGCAGAGCTTGAAAAGCGAATGCCAATGTATGAAAGAGACACCTAACTTTGCAATAAGCATTTAACCGTGGTGAATGTATGATGCATGTAGACAAAATGTAGACCGAATCTTGAGGGAGATTGCCTACGTACCTCTTAGTGGGAAGATCAGGTCCAAACATAGTTCATGCATGCAAACTTTTTTTTTTTTTTGTGTTCTTTTTGTGTTTTTGTGTGTGTGTGTGTGTGTGTTTTTTTTTTTTTTTTTGAAAAAGAAATGAGTAAAAGACATGCTTACCAGTGGTCACGACAAAATGAGGATTTAGTCGTGATCTTAAATTTTGGACATGCTTCCCAGAGGTCTGATGGATTTGAAGTTTGGATGTGCTTCCTAGAGGTTCGATAGAATTGAATTTTGGACGTGCTTCCCAGAGGTCCGTGGATTTGAATTTGGACGTGCTTCCCAGAGGTTCGATGGATTGAAGTTTGGACGTGCTTCCCAGAGGTCCATGGATTTGAATTTGGACGTGTTTCCCAAAGGTCCGATGGTTTAAAATTTGGACGTGCTCCCCAGAGGTCCGATGGATTGAAGTTTGGACGTGCTTCCCAGAGGTCCGATGGAATTGAATTTTGGACGTGCTTCCCAGAGGTCCGTGGATTTGAATTTGTACGTGCTTCCCAGATGTCCAATGGATTGAAGTTTGGACGTGCTTCCCAGAGGTCCGTGGATTTGAATTTGGATGTGTTTCCCAGAGGTCCGATGGTTTGAAATTTGGACGTGCTTCCCAGAGGTCCGATGGATTGAAGTTCAGACGTGCTTCCCAGAGGTCCGATGAAATTAAATTTTGGACGTGTTTCCCAAAGGTCCGATGGTTTGAAATTTGGACGTGCTTCCCAGAGGTCCGATGGATTGAAGTTTAGACGTGCTTCCCAGAGGTCCGATGGAATTAAATTTTGGACGTGCTTCCCAGAGGTCCGATGGATTGAAGTTTGGACATGCTTCCCAGAGGTCTGTGGATTTGAATTTGGACGTACTTCCCAGAGGTCCAATGGTTTGAAATTTGGACGTGCTTCCCAGAGGTCCGATGGAATTGAATTTTGGACGTGCTTCCCAAAGGTCCGTGGATTTGAATTTGGACGTGCTTCCCAGAGGTCCGATGGAATTGGATTTAGGACGTGCTTCCCAGAGGTCCGATGGAATTGAATTTTGGACGTGCTTCCCAGAGGTCCAATGGTTTGACTTTGGACGTGCTTCCCAGAGGTCCATTGAAAGTGAATTTGGACGTGCTTCCCAGAGGTCCATTGAAATTGAAGTTTGGACGTGCTTCCCAGAGGTCCATTGAAATTGAATTTGGACGTGCTTCCTAAAGGTCCGATGGATTTGAGTTTGGACGTGCTCCCTAGAGGTCCGATGGAATTGGATTTGGACGTGCTTCCCAGAGGTCCGATGGAATTGAATTTTGGACGTGCTTCCCAGAAGTCCGTGGATTTGAATTTGGACATGCTTCCCAGAGGTCCAATGGTTTGGATGTGCTTCCTAGAGGTCCATTGAAATTGAATTTGGACGTGCTTCCCAGAGGTCCGATGGATTTGAGTTTGGACGTGCTTCCCAGAGGTCCGATGGATTTTGGACATGCTTCCCAGAGGTCTGATAGATTGAAGTTTGGGCGTGCTTCCTAGGGATTTGAGAGGCATTATTCATGCCGATGTTTGTGGGCCTTTTACCTTAATATCTGCAGAACAAATATTTTCAATTAGTAACGGAGTTATTCATTGAAAAGACTGGCATACCTGGCGAATGCCCCTAGTTTAGGACATCTTCCATGCTGAAAGTGGACAATTGACTTGATGTTGCACCGTTGGAGAATATGGAAAAGGACGATAGCTTTCTATTCCTGGAGAAGAATTTAATGAAGTTTTTTATTTTTTTATGTTTTTTATTTTATTTTTTTTTAAGATTTGTTCATTATCAAAAAATGAAGAAGATGAAGATAAAGATGGAGTAAAAGTGGTGAAGATTTATTCATGATTTTTTTTTTTTTTTGGAAAACCCATCCTTTGAATGAATTAACTTTGGCTGGAATTTGATGCAAATTGCTGGATAAGTCCTTGCTTAATTCCCAATGCCTCTAGTTTGGGGCATATTCCATGCTTAGATTGAAGCTGAATTCATTTGATGTTGTGACCATTAGGGAACGTGAGAGAAGATCATGGTCCGCCATCGTTGGTTCCCGCAAAAAAGCTTTCTTTCTCTAGCTAGTTAGAAACCAATTATCATGAAAACTTGCACACAATATAAATAGGTCAATGCTCCAAGTTTAAACATGCTTGATGCAAACAGATGGGCTTAACCTAACATGCACCTAAACAATTTTGTCACATTGTTTTGACTTTGTTCTCCAAGGTTGTTTGGGTGATTGGGACCGAGCCTCTAAAAGGCTACCTGCGTACCTCTCTCATAGAGGATCAGGTCAAGACGTAGTTTAAGAGAACTGGATTTTGAAAAAGAATGATTTTTTTTTTTGGAACAAGAGGTGATCCTTTGAACAACCATTTTAGCAAATCAAAGTGTCTAAGAATCAAACAAATCTCTTTGATTGGGAAGGATCAAGATCATTAAACTCATGTAATCAAATTTGCTTCATCCTTTTGAACATCATCAGATTAAGTCTCCAAAGGCAATCAATAAATGAAATGTGATAAAGTTTATGAATCACATTGTTGGGTGCAAACAAGGAGAGTGCTCTAGGTTTGGAAGTTCTTTTGAGTCATTTTGAGGATTTGAGAGTTTGAGAAATTTTGTCCTCAAACATATCATCCTGTGGGGTTTGACAATTTTAAGCATTTTTCCTTTTTGATTCAAGAGAAAATAATATTAGAGCTTAAAATGTGCCTATAACTAGCAACACTTCAAGGAGGTCTTTATTCATGGGTTGTAATGTAGGCCAGGTTTGGGTTATGAAATGAAAGATATAAAAGGCTCGAAATTCCATATGATGTTTCTCCAAGTATGCATTACTCAAAAATCAAGTATTAGAGGTGTTTTCCCATCTCTTCTTTGTCATCTTCTCATTAGTCTTCATTGGTCACTTGTATCGACAATCATTTTTATGCTCATTCCTCTTGAATCATACCTCTAGACTTTCATCTTGTAAAATTCTTCTCTTTTTAGGTTGCATCTTCAACTTTCCAACTTGGTAGGATTTTCCAATTTTTTCTTTTCTTCTTCTTCTTTTCTTTGGCCCTAACTTTTGCCTAGACCGCCCTTTTGGGTTTTCAGCCTAGCGGGCTTTTTTTTTTTTTATTTTTTTTTTTTTGGCCTTAGCTTTTGCCTAGACTGCCTTTTTGGGTTTTCAGCCTAGCCGGCTTCTTTTTTTTTTTTTTGGCCTTGGTCTTTCATCTCTTGATTGAATGAACTTTTGGGGACATTTTGACCTTCTTGTTTTTCTCAAATTAATGATTTTTGGTCATTTTGATGCACTTTCTAGACTCCTTTCTTGCCTCGATGCACTTGCACCTTTCTGTGCTTGATGAATCTTTCCTTTTTTGATGAAATCTCTTTTGAATGAATCTTGTATTCCTCTTGGTGTGATGAATTTTAGGCTCTTCAAACTTGATGCACACTTTTGTTTCTCTCACATTGATGGAATTTCATTTCTCTTTCCTTGATTAAGTGAAATCTCATTTTTCTTTGATGATCTCTTATCTTTAACTTAATGAATTCTCTACTTGCCTTTCATGTCCTCTAAGAGAGCTTTATCAATTAGCTTCAAAACTCAAGGTCAACTCCTTCTTAACATGAGATTTAAGCATGCATACTTTGAATTTTCCCACTCTAGGTTTAGATTTTAGTGGGTTCATACGAAAAAGAGGCTAAGTGTTTAAAGGCTCAAATGGGCTAGTAATGGATAATAATCATTCTAGGTATTAAGGTATAATCTTGTTTTACCAAAGACGGCCTCCTATCCCTAGCAATGCTTGCTTGTAGGCACAGTGACTTGAGCTCTTTTAATAAATTCCTCTTAAAAGAAAAAGTATGAATGCTCTATTGGAGACACAAAAGTTTTCAGAAATTTGGAATGAATGCATAAGCCTTTTGAATTTTCTGATGGATAAATTTTCTTTGATTGCCTTGTAAGAATATTTCTTCTTTTATTCAAAGTAATTTAGCAAAAGTGTTTACACGGATCAAATGAAATCAATCACTTCTTAGTACAAGTTGATTGTTCAAGCATTTAAACATCTTAATTTAGAAAAAGTTGTGTCCAAGGGATCCTCATGTACCATTTTGAAAAGAAGACTTAAAGAATCTTGAAATCTTTGAAAGAAGAAAAAAAAAATGGATCTTTTTGAAAAAACCACTAGGAAGTCCAATGCCCCTAGTTCAAAGAATTTTTTTTTTTTTTTTTTAATGACTTAAGGTCTCAATGCCCCTAGTCCAAGGACCTTTTTTCATTTGAAAATTTTTCTCTTTTTTTGGGAAAGATTTGGAAATCTTGAAAAAAAAAATTTTGAATTTTTTTTTGTTTTTTGTTTTTTTTTTTCTTAATATATATACATGAATAAAGCTCATTAAATGCTACATGAAAATTTTGAATTCAAAGAAACATAGAAACATGGAATAAACAAACAAATTTTAATCTTAACCATGATGTTGCAAACCAAATGTGGAGTGGGGCAAAGTTGGGCCTCTTGCTTCTTCTTGGTCCATTTAGGATGCTTGAGGTTTAGTGTGCTTGAACCTTGATTATGATGAAATGGCTTGGGCTTGCACTTGGAAGGCTTGAACCTTGATTATGATCTTTTGATATTTGCTTGAAATGGCTTGGGCTTGCACTTGAAATGCATGCATCTTGTGAGCTTTTGGCCTTTGATGTTGCTCATGTCTATACACCTCTGAGGGGCTCAGGTGTTGGGCTTTGATTCATTCAAGAAACAAATTTGGGCTTCCATGCCAAGTATAGTTTGTGAGAGTGCTTATTTTTCAGCACTGTGGCCCAAGGATCCTGGGCCGTGTGAGAGGTTCTTGGTGGACTGGGATCAATTCTCCGCAGCTAACAGGCTAATTTAAGAATAGATTTGTGCACAGAAAACAAGCTTCCTACAATTACAAACAACTAAAAGAAAAGTATTTGTATTGAATAACGTTTAACAGTAAAGGAAATGCATAATAAATGAAATATAATGCAAAGAACATGTTAGGGATCCTCTAATTGGTGAGGTATGTTCCATTAGTTTTTCTTTTAAATGTGTTTACAAAGCTCACTAAGACATAATGCAAGGTTCAAATGAGTTTAAAAATTACAGACTTTGATAGCCATTCAAGCTTCAAAGACTTGCAAAGTTTGAATTCGTTGAATCCGAGTGTGTACTGTAGTGGCTGCCTCTGGGATACCGGGAACAGATTCCTCTGTTTTCCCTTTAGTTTAACAGAGTCTCTTCTATATCTTTTTGAGACTTTAGAGAAATAACTTTAAGTGTCTTGACGAATGATCTAAGCATCCAGAATTTTTTGAATGTCCTATCCTTTTCCTTTCCCCCCTTTTTATAGCACAGTGGCAGGCTCCTAGGGGTACTACCAATTTTCCTTTTTTGCCCTTTTGAAGTCGGTTCAGCGCCTGGTTGTTTCAGGATTATGTCGTTTCCTTTTTTCTCATAACTCCTCTCTTTTTGCTGCGACCAGATGAAAGTCTCCCAGCTAGTTTCCCATTTCCAGATTTTCCGTTGGTTGACCTGAGGCGCTTTGGCTTTTTTGCTCCAGCTTTCCCAGCTTTCCCAGTTGTACTTTCCTTGTCTTTTTTCCTTTAAATGGTTGGAATCAAATCCCCTGCATCTTTGTCTTTTGTCTTTCTTCAAATGAAAGTCTCCCAGCGTGCCTTTTTGTCTTTTTTTCTCATCAAATCTGCTTTAATTTCACCTCACGCGTCCGGGGATCCTCTGGCTTTGGTATTGCTTCTAGGCGTCCCGACCCAAGTCTTCCTTCTGGGCTTGCTTTGGCTTGCTGTTTTCCTTTATCTGTTTTTCTTGGGCCCTTTTTTTCTTCGTGGACCCCTGGATTAGGTCCTCTGGGTTCCTTTCTTTTTTTCTTTCTTTTCTTTATTGTGAGAGCCCATCCTTTATTTTCTTTCTCTCTCTTTTTTTTTGTGTGAAATGGGCCTGAAGCCTTTTTCATCTCTCTTTTTTTTTGGGCCCATTTGTGGCTATTTAATTATTTTGCACCTCAACATAGTTCAATCATAGGCTTTTAGGCTTAAGTTCATTCACATCATATAAGGTTCAAACAATCGTAATGGGCTCAAGCGTTGGACTTGAGTCATCATAGTTCAAACAACGGCCAAACAAATGCATAATGAAATGTAATTTACATGGACCGACCTAAAGGTAGGTGCTATGGGTCATTACAACATGGGTAGAAGGTAGGTTAAAGGTCCCCACAAGCTAGGACGTCATACCTCCCAACTTGTGACGCCAGGAGCGCCGTGTTGGTCCGAACGGTATAGTTTGTCCCTATGAACCACCATGGTATAACCATGATGATCCTTGTCGCGGTGGGTGGTAGGTTCACCGCTGGGTATGTGAGTCTCAGGAAGACCACAATCCATGGCTAATACTATCGGGCTTCTGGGCTAGCACACAAATAAAACAAATTTCATTCAAGCAAATGATGCATGACATGCAAAATAATGACATATTAGACATATTATATACAAAAAAAAAATAATAATAAACAAACAATGACATGGTTGGCCACCATAACCTAATTGAAGCTTAGGCCTCAATATCCCCAGTGGAGTCGCCACTGTGAAAGACCGCGCCCCCAGCCCGTTTTGATGGATGTTGGGCCAAACTCACGTGAATGGGTGGAGTCGTGTTATTGCCTCTCAAAATGGAGGTTCGACTAGTTATATTTTCCCCTTTAGATTAAGGGTTTTACAATGGAGTCGCCACTTATTTAATTGTTAGAATAAATAAGAAAACCATAGTTAAAAAATTCATCATTTTATTAATTTGAAATTGAATTTACATTGAACATAGGAAATTACATAGCTTTGGTCCTAGATACAATCTAAGATAAAGTACATGGCTTTGTTTCCTAGTTACAATCTAAAAATTGAAAATTACATAGATAAGCATTTGATCTACTAACCCTTAATCTAAGTTCGGAGGCTATGTTACTAGGTGGAAGGTGTTAGGCACCCACCTTGCCCGGTGAAACCGGTCTTCTAGACTATGGTAGCCAACATTCATATCACATCATCCAATATGTTATCAATTAATTTACATGTTGAATTTGAAGTGTGTACATGTGATAAACCCTAATTCAATTTACTAAACATTGCATTTGGATTGAAAAATAAAATTCTAGTGAATGTGTGTGGATGGTGATAACCTAGATTCAAGGATTTGAAAGAATTATGAAACAAACATGTTTTTCATATTTTTGATGTAAATTTAAGATCAAAACTAATGATATGCATGAACATGTGATGACCAACCAAGAACATGTAAAGAGCACATAAGAAAATTTAAGAACATTCAAACATATTCAAGAGAATTTAAATAATCATTATCATGCTTTAATCCTAAATTCTCATCATGGCAACACAATAAACAAGTTAGGGAAATGTATTATACCTTCATGCAAGATCCATACAGTGGAGGAGGAGATTCTTGGTGGAGGTCCTAAGGGTGGAGGAAAAAAGAAGACCTAGGAGAGGGAGAGTGAGTCTCACTCAATACCTTGAGTCTCAGGAAGACCAAGATATGACAAGATTACTCAACTTCACTAGAACTCAAGAGAGGAGAGGAGAGGAGAGGGGATTTTTTTTGTGACTTGCAATGAAGGAGAGGGAAGGTTTATATAGTAGTGGTGGAGGGAATATGAATGAAAGGTCATTTAATGAGGGTTGACAAGGATTATGAACTTAGACCTCATTTTAGCGTTGGGGAAAATCTGGTGCATTAAATGGAGAGATTGGTGGGAGTGGGGAGCAAGCCAAAATTCGGTTTTCCCGTAGCTGCTGTAACAGCTTATAAAGCCAACTTCGAAAAATCATATCTGACTCAATTCTGATCGGAATTGTCTCGTTCTTGTACTTAAATTGAAGCCCCGGATGTCTAGTTTCTGAGAAAATTAACCTTATTCACAAATTCAAAATATTCTGAGAGATATTGATGAAATGGTGAGCAGAGGTCATTTGTTAGAAAATGGTTTCAGCACAATTAACATTAATAGGTCCCAAATTAGCTCCCAATTAACATTAAATGACTCCAATCACTCCCATTTCAGACTTAATAGGTTTCAAATTTACTCTAATTAAAAGATAATTGCATAAATTACTCATTGAATAATTAATGTTTAACTATCTAATTAATTAGGTATATGCAACATCACCATAAAATGTAGTCCTAACCAATCAAATTATGACACGTCATTAATCTCAAATTGATTACACTTATAACCAATTGAAATCAATTGTTGATAATCACATATAGTTGGACTAAATTTGTGATAGTGCATCTCAGCCATTAAAACTTGATTTGATGATAACTTTCAATCTAGTGGTCCGATTAGGGCTTATGACCAGTCGATTTGATCGTTACAACATCAAGATCATTTTAGTGAAATGATATTAGGGATTTAATGGCTAGAATCAAGATGCATATTTTCAAGGCAAAATTATCCTTTTACCCTCCATGTGAGGTTAAATGCGGGTTGCAAAATGGGGTGTCAACACCTACAATAGTTGTTGCAAATATGCAAGGGCCATGTGCAACACGCATGACCCATTTTAAGAGAAAAATGGTTAACCTAATAGGTGCAGTTTTTCTCTCTCTCTTTCATCTAAAGCTGATGGCACCCACACACGGCCAGGCCTCTCTCTTTCTTCAAACCTATCTCTCTCCTCTCTTTCTTTCTCATCCTCCTCCTTTTCCTTTGTTTTTTTCAGGAACCCAAATGAAAATTGTTATTGTTTATTCTTGGAGAAATTGAATAAGTAGAAGAGAGAGGAACCAACATCCTAAACGTCAATCCTATTGGCAATAATTTTAATCCATTGAAAAGAAAATTCTTATCTGGGTGCTTTGCTTTGTTACGTGTTCTCACACTATCTAGTGGTCTTGTGCATCTGAATGCCTTCATATTGGTTTATGAAGGAAAAGAAAAATTCAAGTATGGAGGACACGTACTAACAATAGCATTTTTCTTTTCAAAGTGCCTACAATCGATGACATAAAGGCAGTGGTTCTTTGCCGGTCTAGGGTTCTTGAGAAAAACAAAGAAGGAAGAGGAGAGAGAGAGAGAGAGAGAGAGAGAGAGAGGCGGGTTTGAAGAGAGAAAAGCCTGGCCATGTGTGGGTGCCATCAACTTTAGATGAAAGAGAGAGAAACTCTTAATGTTAAGTTAACCATTTTCTCTTAAAATGCGTCATAACCCTTGCATGTTTTTATTTTTTTTTAATTTTTTTATTTTTTACAGATGTCTTTGTTTGCAGCAGCTGCTTCAGGCTTTTGTGTAGGAAATTTTTGTCCTTTTTCTCACATTCGGTGATACTTTAATTTTTTTTTCCTCATATATGACAATTCCATCACCACATTGGGCAGTACTAACATCATATGTAACCGTATTTTTGTCACATTCAAAGGTTCCCTTTTTTTCTCACATTTGATCGTTCTATCGTCACATTAAGTTGTACCAACATCACATATGATTGTACTTTTGTCACATTGGGTTATACCCTTATTTGTTTTTCTCAAATTTGATAGTTCCATCATCACATTTGGCAGTACTAACATCACATGTGATCGTACTTTTGTTATATTCGATAGTTCTTTTATTTATTTATTTTTTTCTCATATTTAATGATTCCATAATTACATTAAGTAGTACCAATAGCACATATGACTGTACTTTTGCCACTTTCAGTTGTACCCTTATTTTTTTTTTCACACATTTAACAATTCTATTATTAAATTAGCAGTACCAACATCACATGTGACTGTGCTTTTGTCACATTTGATAGATATCTTATTTTGTTCTCACATTTGATGGTTTCATTATCACATTAGGTACTACCAACATCACATATGGCTGTACTTTTGCTGCATTCAGTTGTACCCTAATTTGTTTCTCACAATAGTTGTACCCTTTAGCTGCTTCTGTCTCTTCCTCTTAGCCTCATCAAGCCGCCTCCTCATCGTGCCGTCGATCTCTCTCTTGCAGGGGTTTCTTTTTTCCTTTTTCTTTTTTTCTTTTTTCTTTTTTCTTTTTTCTTTTTTGCAGTGATTTGATGGATGGGTTCGGCAGTGGGAGGGTTCATATGGTGATGGGCAAATTGATGGTGGGTGAGTTCAAATGGCCGGATCGGTAGTGGTGGGTTCTGATGGCCAAATTCAGTGGTGGGTGAGTTTCGATGGGTGGGGCAGCTTGTGGGTGGGTTCCAATGGGTGGTTTGGCCTGTGGGTGGGTTGGCAACAACAATGGGTGGGTTTGTGGGATGTGGCTGCTTGGGTTGTGTTTTTTGTTTAAAAAATAAAAAATAAAAAATAAAAGATAGGTAATGGTTTTGTTTTGGGTTGTGGTGTTCTAATGTGGTGGGTTTGATTTTGGCTGTTTATGTGGTGTTTTGATGTGGTTGTTTTGGTGTCTTTAATGGTGGGTTGTGGGGGTGATGAATGGTGGTGGGGTGGGATGTGGGGTGCCAAAGTACTTTTGGGAGAACCAAAGTGTGTGTATATATATATATATTATCTTTTGGGCTTTGTAAAAATGTTGGGTTTGTAAAATATAGGCCCAGATGGAAATATAAATAAAAACAGAAGCAAACAAATGACCCCCACCAGGTATTGTAGAATCGGCATCTAAAACTCTCACGACAATTGGAGAGAGTGGTTGAATGAGTGAAAATGGATCTATCATCGGACTGGAAATCCCTCTTCCCAAATATCATCAGTTTTCAAACCTCCACTTCTCCTCACAAACTTAGACTCAGACTCAAAACCCATATTGGGTCCACTCTTCTTCAACCCTAAACCCAAAATCCTTTCTCTTCTCTTCTTCTTCTCATCTTTGCAAAATGTAAACCACGCTGCACCACCACCACCACCTTTCCTCCAAACCCACAACCTCCTCTCCTTCCTTCGCCGGCCTCTTTCCAACTCCCTTATGTTAGAAGTATTGAATAAATAATTAAATTTACCATATTCTAATAGTTTAAACTTTTGGGATAATCGATAATTTAACATAGTATCAAAACTTGAGATTCTCAGTTCAATCTTTGTCTCCTCCACTCTACCTCCTATTTAAACTCCCTCGTGTTGGGCCTCACCTATTAAAATGTAATTTCGGCCCACATGTGAGAAGGAGTGTTAGAAGTATTGGTTAAATAATTAAATTTACCTTATCCTAATAGCTTAAGCTCTTTGGACAATCGGTAATTTAACACCTCCTTCTCTTATTCCCCACCGGTCTCAACTCCAACTGACTTGGCTTCTTGCTTCTTTCTATCAAAACTTCCCGTTTTGACAGGGTGCCAAAGACGATGATGTTTTACACGAAAGTACCGGGTTCGAGTGCCACATTCTCAAGATTGCGGTTAACCCCAACCCCTTTCCTTTACTAGGTAATAATCATTCCACTGTTGGGTATCTGCTAGCTTCTACATTGTGCTCTGTGCATTGGTTGGTTGTTCAGGAAATTCATAACTTTGGTAAATTCCAGAGTTTCTTGTTTAGGTTCTAAGGTTTTTAAGACTAGTTTTGTTGTGTATGCTTGTTGGAGTCCATATATACCTGAGGAGAGTGTAGTTTTGTTAGAAAGTGGTGCATTGTTCTTGTTTGATTAGGAGTCTTGTTTTAGAACAAGTAGGACTTCCAATTCCAATGCGCGTTTTAGAGGGATTAAGTTGTTTGTATCGTGGGGTGTTGATTCAAGTACTTCAGAGAATTGTAAATGGTTGAGTTGTGAATTTAGTGGCATCCTAGGATTTTGATTGTTGCCCGGTCTAATGCTATTTTCTTGGTCGATTTGAGGTTTGATGGGTGTGCTGTGAGTTGTTTAGCTAAGGTTGAGATGTAGAGGATGTATACTTCAGTTCAAAATGAACAGTTCCATACGTTTACAATGGCAGGATCCAATGGTTTTTGTTTTGCATTGGCCTTAGATAGTTTGTTGGTTCTTTGTGAAATGCGGAAACCAATGATGCCGTTGTTGCAATGGGCTCGGTCTTGATAATCCATGCCATATTAATGTATTTAGATTGTCAGAATTGAGATCAAATTCGAGGGATGATACATATAGGTGGGCTTCTGAATCAAGTTTTTGTATTATATTGGGATCTTTTCGGAGTTGTGAGTTCAATCTATTTTGTTATGGACCTACTTTACCAACGTCGAGAGGATCCATTGTTTTTGAAGTTTCAATAGTTTTGAAAACCCATTATGCATGGGAGATCCCTTCAGATCTCTTATTGTCGGGTCATGAGTGTCAATAAGGAAGTTGTCTTGTGAGAGAGGAGATTTTGAAGGATGATCATCCTGAATGGATTGATTGGCATCATAAGAAAGATTTGGCTTTGGGTTTTGTCATTTTAAACAAAGATCTATCAGCATTGCTTTCCGAGTCGATTGAATTTGGTGGTTTTACATTGATAAGACTTATGTCATCAGGGAAGCTTGAATCACAAAGCTATTGTGCCTCGTGGAAGTTGAAAGAACTTCAAACAGAACAGTTCCATTTTAAAGATAATTCCCTGTATATTATGGATGATGAGGAGTACAGATTTCCTGGAAGATTTAAGTACATGAAACTTGATAAACTCTCTGCATATTTGAATGGTAGTCTAATTGAAGTCCTTGTTTCAAAATTAAAAAAGCCTTGCAAGGGTCCTTAAGCAAAGGAATCTTTTAGCTCAGAATCTCATGAAATCTTGTGTGAGAAGTTGAAGGCTAGTGGGTTTGGTCGATTGAGATCGTCTCCTGCAGTCTCTGTTGTTTTTAATGACATCAGCTTGCCAGCAAGAATACATGAGGTTGCTTTGAGAAGGTTGTGGGCAGGCCTGCCAATGGAACTCTTACAACTGGCCTATTCCAACTACAGGTACTTTTGGACCAGAAAAAAAGTTATCTTTGGAATTTCTAGTTGTCCCTGACCTACCTCAATTGCCTCCTTTCTTCCTAAGAAGGCCTTCATGCCGTAGCAATAAGTGGTCACACAAAGTGCAGCGAGATGATCCTCTAGTGGGTCCAGTACTTCCTCTTCCTATTTTACTTACGCTTCATAAGTATCGTAATGGCCACTCAGAATCGGAAGAAGAAGTAGGTGTATTTTCATTAGAGAGAGATTAGCTTTCAATGTGATGAAATCAAGCAGGTGGCCAGTGAAATGGCCTTCTCAGATTCTAGTTGTGAGCTTCATGATGACCAAGCTGTCTCCCTTGTTGATAAAAGAGAAGATATGTGGGGCAGTTCTCAAAAACCAAAACCTTTTTGTTTATACCATCTAGTTGCATTTAAGTGCTCTACCATGGATCACGTACAGGACAATGTCTTTAAGGATGATAAATTTGATAACCTGATTTTTAAAGTGCCTGAGAAGAAGCAGGTTCCTAATGGCTTGGTGGAAACCGTTGGACCAGAACTGTTTGATGATCTCTACCTAGCTGATTTGAGATTTGATACTTCTGCCAAGAACTTTGGGCCAAATGAATTAAAGATATACAAAGTTTTGAAGAAGAAATGGTCTAAATGGCAAGATGGATTTAATTTATATCAACAACTTTGCACAGAGTCTAAATTCCAAAAGCAATTGGCATGACAGTTAGATTTTCTCCCCAAATCTTGTAGACATTCCTCTCCCAAGTTTTTTTTTCCCATCGCTTCTACGTTTCTTTTTTTTTTTTTTTTTCCCTCCTTTAAGTTTTATTTAGAAAGAATGAGGAAAAGATTGCATTTGATCTTATGAAACTTCAGAAATTGTTTTTGTACAGAACACATCAAGAAAGATTTTTTAGTTTTCTAAGAATCAGAAGATGATTTTAGTGATATGATGGCACCTCTGAAATTTTTGTCAATGTTGTGATTCTGTACTCAACTCAAAGAATTGAGATCCAAATAATTAGAATTGGCTGTACAAAGTCTTTCCCATGATTTAGCTTTGTTAAGGGTAGACTCTGAACTTCTTAGTGTAATTTTATTGGAAGTGAAAGAAACCAAAACTTGGTGTTCTTTGACAAAACTTTGTCTGTGTCCTACCATCATTGTTATGCTTTATTATAATTATTATTTTAAATTTGAAAATAAATTTTAATATTTTCAATATAAGTCCAATCTGTATTTAATCTATTCTACTACAGTTTTCCTCTGTACTAGAGTCTGGAGCAATCTCCCATCTTTAATAAAATAATGATTTACTTATAATAAAAATTGAAAAATAAATATTCTGCTGCAGTTAACAAGACTTGAAAAATAAATGAGTTTTGATGGTTGTTAACCTAATTTAACAAGATTTGAAAAAATACAATCTGACCTTCCTGCTCTTGGCCAATGTGTAAAAAGTTGTCTTGCTTTTCAAATCAACAACCCCTATTTAGCTTAGTAGATCAATGAATGTAATTTTTTTTTTCAATCATTGCATTTGCTTCTACTAGGTGAATTTGGTATGGCTATTTAGTTACTACAGGTAATTATGTTGTTTTGTAGTGTATATATATATATATATAATATTAACTAGCCTATAACTAGGGGTGTCCAACAAAAACCGTGACTCGACCCACCTGCCCAACATGTCCGATCCAGCTCGACAACCGGCTGACTCGACACCGGTGATGGTCGACGGCGGATCTCAGCCTCCAGAACTCGAAAATGGTGGGTTAGTTGGCGGGTTTTCTCTCCAAAACCTGACCGAACCGAGATATGGAGCATTTCTCGACAAATTTTTTTAGATTCGGCAAGATCTCAACTAGATCCATGGAATCTTCACCGAATTTGGTGAGATCTCACTAGATCTAGCCGAATCTAGTCAGATTTCGATAAATCTGGCAAAAATCCAACGAATATCTAATGAAATATCATCAAAATTTTACCGATTTCGCCGGATTTTGGCTGATTTTCAGATCTCCAACTTCGACCAAACTGACCGCCATCCGTTAAAGGTTGGATTCGCCCAATCTGATCAACCACTTCGGCCGGCTGTGGGTTGAAATTCTGACCATCCAATTTGGTCGGGTTGGTTCTGGATTGGGCACAAACTCGACTCGGACCGACCCGTGGATAGGCCTACCTGTAATTCATGAATACGCATGGATGAATTTAAAAATAAACAAACTCTTTTATTATAAAAAAATGTATAATTAATTAAATTATTAGAAAAACAAATGTAATTAGTTACATGTTGAAATTTCTACTTAAATTTAATGTTACTTTTAATTATTTTTATTCTAATTTTTAATAAGATGGAATGTGTGGTGATTTTTGTTGAGTATATATATGATCGATTTTTTATTTTCTGATAGTTTATTAATATTAAAGTCTTAGTACCTGACACTCAGTAACTCACTTGGTAAAAAGTTTAAAAAATCTACATGGACACATGGTACAAAATTAGCCCACAATAGAAATCTAATTGAATTTTATTTTGGTTTTGGCTTTATATATATATATATATAGAGAGAGAGAGAGAGAGAGAGAGAGAGAGAGAGAGAGAGTTACTCTTGGTGTAACTTCACAAGAGTTACATCTTTTGTGAATCATTGATTGCTATTAGATCTACGGGTCAAAAAACACTCATAGTAGTATCATTATTTCCCCTTAGAAATTAATGATTTAGGCATTGACTCTTCTTATTAAAGGAAAAAAAAAAAAAAAAAAAACTTTTTTTTTTGTCCATATCATCATCTTCTTCCTCTTGTCTTTCTTTTTGTACTATACTTTCAGGCCTCCACCATTCATAAAATTCTCAAGATAAAAGAGACCCATGCTAATCTAATTGATCTCCTGTGAAAAGCCACTAAATAATCGCAAAATATCTTGTGCAAAGAAGCTTGCTAAATCATGATGAGAACTTTCCACACTAAATTCGAGAAATCTGAAGTGTTTGACTACAAAATCTAGCCCTTGTCAGATACTAAAATTTTTAAATAGATAAGTGACTCACACACTCGACAGGCCTTGAAGCAAGACCTCTCTTGACAGCCCCTAGATAATGGGGTGGAAATTCTGGTTGACCCAAAGGTCATTGGCATTGGACACACACAAAACAGGATAAAAGCTTATAATTACAGTAGTCTGAGTGAAACTGTAGAGAGATGGTGGAGGCCTGAAAGTATAGTGCAAAAAGAAAGACAAGAGGAAGAAGATGATGATATGGACGAAAAAAGGAAAAGAGTTAATGTTGTAGTTCCCCCCCCCCCCCCCCTTCCCCTTTAATAAGAAGAGTTAATGCCCCAAATCACTAATTTTTAGGGAGTAATAATAACACTATTATGAGTGTTTTTTGACCCTTAGATCTAATAGTAATTAATGGTTCACAAAAAGTGTAACTCTTGAGAAGTTACACTAGGTGTAACTTGAACCCATCTCATATATATATATTTTGGAAGGAGAAGTTCATCAATGGTTTACCTACCCTTTTTGGTGAAAAGGTTGAAGAAACCCTGTGTAACCCCTTAGGTGTCATAGATTATGATAACCTAACCTATGGAGACATCTCTAGCACTATTCGAAGTGAAGGAATGAAGATGTGCAGAGATCTCAAAATCCAAAGCAAAGCTAGCAAAGGCAAAGCCAAGTACGAAGTAGGAAACTTCTATACACAGTATGGCTTACCTTCCATCCTTCCCAAGAGAAAGTCCAAATACAGAGGCAAGGAAACCTCTGAACATTCTCATAGGAACAGAACCAAAGCAAAGTATTATAGAAAACAGAAGTACAGCAAAGATGATTTCTATAAGAAAGGTAAATCCAAATCCACAGGAAAGTTCATAAATATATATATGAGATGGGTTCAAGTTACACCTGTTGTAACTCTTATAAAGTTACACCTGTTTTACACCGTAGATTTCTAAAAGATCTAATGGTTGAAAAAAATATTATTAAATACTATTACTTTCCATCTGATAACCTAATTAATACCACAATATTTTTCTCTCTCCCCTTATTTATTGCTTTCCACTTATTAAAAGACACACCACACACCACCATTTTCAAGGAGTCCAAATTTTTTATCCTACTCTTCTTGCTCCACTTTATACTCCACAAATAAAAACATGTCACATGTCCATCTAATTTATTAAATGCTAAATTTATGCCTTCTATTATTTCAATTTCCTAAAATAAATAAATAAATAATCCATCATATTTAGGTAATTAAAATAATAAAAGGCATAAATTTAGTATTTAATAAATTAAATAGACATGTAACATGTTTTTATTTGTGGAGTATAAAGTGAAGCAGGAAGAATGAGACAGAAGATTTGGACTCATTTTCAAGAACCTGCAAAACACAAACTAATCTACAAGAGAGCACCTTGGCATTGCACGGTACACTAGAAATTTGTTAGGTTGGCACTGTTTGCAAATCAAGCATTTTAGAGCAGTTTTCCTACCAAACTTAATTACCATATATCTATAAGAGTTTCTAAAGAGTTTTACTTTAGAAAGAATCCAAAAAAAAGTTAAGTTAAATTTTAATTTATTTTTAATGATTCCTCCTATATGTAATCAGTAATCATATAGCGAGAAAATGACCTTTCTTCTATTCAATCAGCCATTCAACTCATCCTTTCTGTCCATTAAAAAAAAAAAAAAACTAAAATTAAACAATTGCTCTAGCTAAGTTACTAACATTTTTGCCTCACCTGTTTAAACTATGCGTGGGTCATTTTATTCTGTTAAGATTGAAGAAAGGTTAGGAATCATTAAAAATTTTTAAAAAAATTTAACTTGACGTTTTTTTGGATTCTTTCTAAAGTAAAACTCTTTAGAAACTCTTATAGATATATGGTAATTAAGTTTGGTAGGAAAACTGCTCTAAAATGCTTAATTAATATGACGTGTATATGTATATATATATATGTGTGTGTGTGTGTGTCAAATTGATTAAAGAGGGTTATTTGTGTTTGTTTAGTACTTGATATAATAGGATTTGAACAAATAGCATAACTTTACCAATCTATATATATAATAATATGTGAAGCAAAGAGAAACTCAAATAAAATTCAAAATTAGAGTTTCAATTTTGTGCCATGTGTCATTCCAATTGTTCAATTGAAATTAGAGTCCAATTTTACTGTACACGTGTACAAAGAAAATAATCAGAAGAGTATAATATGATTTGGGGTTGTTTTCGAGAGAACCATTACTCTGATTCATTGTTTTTATTTATTTTTACATAAGTTCATTGTTCTCTTGGTTCAAATTTCAAAGTGCCTAGGGAACTATAACAGGAAGCCGAATATAGAAAGTGGCCATGGGAATTGAAAATAAATTTCAAAAAATTAATTAAAAATAAAAAATGAAAGAATATTACAAGAGATGCACCACTTGGAAAAATTGAATTCCAATTAAAATTCATTGGACTTGGTAATGAGATGAGATGAAATTAATAACACATTAAACACTCATGCTTTAGGAATCGGTAGTACCAATCTAAATCTATTGGACTTGCTTTGTGATTATACAACTATAAAGGATGTATAAAAACACGCACAAATCCATCTCTCTATAAAAAGAGATTGGAGAGAATTTCTTTTATCAGCCATGTAACTTCAAAAAGTTTTTCTTCACACGAATGCCCATCATGTTACAAAATGACCCATTGTAAAACTACAAATGAGTACAACTCTAAGGGTTTTTTTTTTTTTTTTAATTTTAAATTTTTTAAGCTACGAAAATTTCAATCACCAATAGAGATTGAAGATTCAAAAGCATGAATGGATCTTTTGGATAAAAATCGTCACCAAGGTTCATCTTTTTATGTAATATTTCCATTTAGTTTTGATTCTCTTAATTGATATAGTGATGGGTTTGTGTGTATGCACATACATTGAGTTAATATTAACATTTTTTGAAACACTTTGGTCCTTGCTTCATGATTGACTTCTCTTGCAGATATCAATATTGCACGAAGATGGCTTTCAACCTATTTGGTGTGACCTTATTGAAAACAATATTTAGCACATGGGAAGAATATCCAGTGTCTATATATATATATAGACATTGCTAAGTTTTGTTAATAAAATTTTATGGTTAGTAATATGGATTTAGACTTAACTGAGCCTTTTAAACATGAATAAACTCATGATTAATAATATATTCATTCCTATGCGGTAGCATGGGTTACATACTAGTTTAACTAACTTAAGCTCACACCACCGCACACCCTTGGTGCAATGATTACTCCACAAGTATAAGTGCTTGTGGAGTGTGGAGGGCAAGGGCCAAGGTTCAAGTCTTCAGGAGGGAGCTTCACACACATATACACTTAGATTAGTCTAGAGTAAAATTTATATCTTGTATTAAAAAAAAAAAAAAAAAAAACTAAAGCTTACACATTGATGCTCTATTTATGGCGTGAGAACTTGTAACACTTCATTGTCTTTTGATATACCCAAATTCAATTGATATGGTTGTAACGAAAAATCAAGAGAGATGCTACGTCTACAATAATTTTATAACATTTTTACAACAAATCACAGGTGGTTAGTTTTTATTGGTTCAAATATGAAACTAACACTAAGTTACTTTTTTGCCCCAACAATAACAACCAGTAGCAACCTACCACTTAGGATTTGTTGTAAAAATGTTGTAAAATTGTTGGAGACATATCATTTCTCAAAAATCAATTGTTAAAGGTCACATTTATTCAACTGTTTGTATAGATCACAATAAATTAAAAGAGGAATGCTATGTAAACCGAAACTTTTGACCAAAATTTTCACTCTCACTTGCAAGATTATAGTGAATGGCAATGGGATCTAGGTGTCTCACAAGTTCTCAAGACTTTACATCACCTTGAGCAAAGGTGAAAGTTCATTGATACAAAAAATTTCACAGCTTACCAACTTAACTGTTATAAAAAATGTTATAAATATATATATATATATATTAAAACGAAATTGTTTTGACATAATAAGTCAAAGTCGTGCAAAGCCAATTTTATTGTCATTGCTAGCGCCTTAATATACATTCTTTAGTAACATCTCAGTTCTAAGGGCAACCTTTTGGGTTTTTTTTTTTTTTTTTTTTTTTTTGGAGATAGTTTTAATCTATGACGTCCGCTCATAATAATAGCTCTTTATCATCAGACTAAGACACTAATTGATTTTTGATGTAGGCGGTAACTGAACCCTAAAGTTCTTATTCAACCATTAAAGACTTTACTAATTGAGTTAACTAGAGCCCACTTAATATGGACAAAATTGGCCTTTGGCCCTTTTTATCAAAATATCCAACATTTTGCCTCTTTTTTTAAACTAATTAGGAAAATGTCCCTCTTTAGAAACTCAATTTTCTCAAAATTGAGTTAAGCCCTATAGTGGCGTTTTAAGGAGCCTATAGTAACGTTTTAAGGATTTATAGTGGTGTTTTGTAACTTGAGCTCCATGAACTCGAGTTATATGTAAAAAAAAAAAAAAAATCTTATAACTCGAGTTCATGGAGCTCGAGTTCTAAAACGCCACTATAGGTCCTTAAAACATCATTATAGGCTCCTTAAAACGCCACTATAGTGCTCCAGAATTTTTTTTTTTTTTTTAACTCAATTTTGAGGAAAATCGAGTTTCGAAAGAGAGGTATTTCCCTAATTAGTTTCAAAAGAGGTCAAAATGTTGGATATTTTGATAAAAAGGGGCAAAGGCCAATTTTGTCCCCCTTAATATTATGCCAAGCTTATTGACCCCAAAAGTGTTATCTTTATCCGCACAAGTGATAACCCTCTCCAATTGAGGTAACATTGATCATGATATAATTTAAGGAGTAAATTTAAATACAATTTCTTAGGTATTATATCTTATATTTTTAATTAAATTCAATCATAAATTTAGTTTGATCCTTCTAACAACATAAATATTATAATTTCTAAGAACAGTTAAATTACACCATATCTTTCATTGGTGAATGCATCACATAGTTGAATTCTTGAATTTAATTGAAAACCTTTATATGCAACTCCGAAGAAACTGTAACTAAATTTTACCCTTGTCTAAAATATGGCGTGAATGAATGTCAAGTTATAAATTTTAGGAAGCCTTTCACTCTATTTCTCTTGTTACTTTTGCTGGGAGGGGTTTAGTTGGGTGGTCCGTTACAAACAAATACATCATAAATTCATAGTATTGGTAATGTGAGTAATTACCCTAGTATAAGCACCAGGATTGGGTTGACCAGAGTTGTGCAGATATGCACTCTTGTGATCTTTTGTTGCTTAGCATCGAAGATAAACAATGGTTTCTGTAAAAGAGTTTATAAATAGGCCAAACTTGTAATTCAACAAAATGTTATTCATTTACTTAAATGACTATATATTCCTATAAGCTACACTAAATGAATTTTTCTTGCTAAGAGTTCTTAAATGTTTTCAGAAACTTATTTTGAGAACAAATATTAAAAACAATTTCTTATGTTTTCAAAGTTTGAAACCCATTTGGTAAATTAAGGAAAACCTAGTGCATGTATAACGAGGGGACGGCATACACCCTAGGGAATAGTTAGACACTCGAAAAGGTCTATACATCCTCCTTTGTAAAAGAAAACAATGTTTGAAACCCATTTGGTAAATAAGGAAAAAAATAATAATTTCGAGAACAGAAAACAAAAAAAATTGTTTGGTTTTGTGGCAAAAAAATAATAATAGTTAAATAGGGGCCTAGGTAGGTTCAATGAAATTGTTATGTGGATTGAATTGTAGAATTGGATCAAGAATTGTAAGATCCTACTTTTATTTTTATTTTAAAATACACACAAACGTGATTATAGATAATGTATGTCAAATAATCATTTTAAAATGTGTGATTATAGTTGCTGTTATCAAGATAGAGATCCTACAGGGGATCGGTGAAAGGGTTTAGGAATCGGACTATAGGATCAGCATAAGGATCATAAGATCCTACATTCTGATTATAAAAAAATACTAAAAAATACCCATAATTATAATTCATAATATATATTAAAGAAACATTGAAAAAAAGTAAGTTTTGACATAAATTATTGAAATTACTAATTTGTGTTAAAAATACATACAAAATTACAAACACATAAATAAAATTCAAAAGTTATAACTCACGATTACTAAGTTCTAAGTTAAACAACTTAAAGCAGACATAATGTCTCAATAAACAAAATAAAGCAAATAACAATGTTTCAAACAACTCCATAAACACACTCAATCATCAAGACCAAAGTTTTTGTTATCTTGGTTGAGTTTCTCAAAGTACAGTTGATCATCATGTTGGGAATTCAAACCGAAATTCCAACCTATGAGAAACAAAAAAAAAATAGAGAAAACACACGTCAAAGAAAATAATCACACGCATAAGACAGTGTTTACATGGTTCAGCAATTTGCCTACGTTCACGGAGTTGCAGGGATTTCACTATTATCAGGGAAAAATACAAAGTAAGGCTACAATGTTTTTCTCTCTTTTTTAAAAACACAACAACAGTAACAAACCCTAATCACAAAAGCGGCTTTTATATCCTGCATACATGATTATAATGGGCTACAAAACGGGCCAAAAATTTAAACATAAACTAGGCTCCACAAAGCCTAACAAATCTCCCACTTGGAGACTAGTTCAATCACCAACATCAGCCCCTATCCTCCAAAAGCAATCCCTCATCACTACAACTCATCCTCCTGTCCTCAAGCTAGAAGGCCAACTGAAGCTGCACACAGCTTCAACTTCTCAATAGTGACACTCTTAGTCAACATGTCTACCGGGTTCTTAGATCCACATATCTTCTCAAGTATTACCAGCTTATCTTCAACAAGGTACCGGATAAAGTGATATTTTGTCTATATATGTTTTGACTTTGAATGAAAAGCTGAATTTTTAGCAAGAAAAATTGCACTCTGACTATTACTGTGTAGAATGCCTATCTCCTGCTTCTTACCCAATTCATCTAAGAAACCATGTAGCCAAATCATTTCCTTTCCAGTTTCAATTGTTGCAACATTCTCAGCTTTTGTAATAGACAAAGTAACAATCTTTTGCAGATTTGAAGCCCATGATATAGCTGTACCACCCAGAGTAAATACAAACTCAGTAGTACTCTTTCTACTATCAATATCGCTAGCAAAATCAGCATCTACATAATCCTGCAGTTTTAAACTTGCACCTGTGAAGCAAAGACATGTATCTGATGAACCCTTCAGATATCTCAGAATCCACTTAACTGCCTCCCAATGCTGCGGAGAATGAGAGGAAAAAAAAAAGAAAAAAAAAAGAAAAAAGAAGAAGCAACGGAGAGAATGAGGGAGAAAAAGAAATCTGGAGGAGAGAGAAAGAATTAATATAATAAGTAGTTGTTATAATATTTTATTCAAGAAATTCAATAGCTAATGACCAGTAGCCCATCAAATTTGTTGGGCTACTGTTCATTAGCAAAAAAAAAAAATTTGAGGAATAGAGAAGCTGCTGGAGCATGAACAGTAGAGATTTGGAGCAAATATTCTCTATATTTTGGCAATGGATTGACTGTTGGAGATGCTCTTAGCTGGTTAATATATACTTATTTTAAGAGAGGAGGGAAATATTAGTGTAACGTGAAACTTGTTAGTTCACATTTTTCAAAACTTGAGTTATAAAAATGTATAAATATTAGCCTGGTTGCATGGAAAATTATTGCGTAGTTTCAGCCAATATTAGCCATGCCATTTTAAAAAAGAGATATTCACTGTGCATTTGGGAAGAGATTAAAAATGAAAATTATTTTACAATTTAGTTTATTTTTGCTATTGTTTATGGGTCTCACTAAACTTTTTGGCACTATTCAAAGTATTCATAGACCTCACTGTACTATTTCAACTAACTTTTATTTTTATCTATGGTACTTTCAGCAATAATTTTTCAATATAAACAAAATAAACAATATCTAAACACAGCCTCGTCATACACCATGCAAATTTAAAAAATATTTTTTTAAAAAAAAGTTCTGAATATTTTGAAGTTTAAAGATGTTTGAGGTGTTAGACTGTGCCTCCTACGTAGAATACCTTAAAAAGTCAGGGGAATACCTTAAAATTCAAATCTACATACGTTTCAATGTTCATCAATTCATGCTGTAAAAATATGTTTCAATTGATTCTCACATGCATTATTCGTATATAATATATTTGTGTGCAATCAGAGGCGGGATTTTTTACATGGGGGCCGATTTTTTACGACAATGATTATCATCTTTGTATGGACAGTCTATATATTTAGATTGATATGGATTTTCTTTTAGATAAGCTTGTTGGATTTCATCTTATTTGTTGATAGGAAATTCATATATTTGTTTACGTGATCCTTGATTACAATCTATCTCTTTAGACTGAATTCTTGAACATTTGGAGGGGTGTTCATCAAGCATTGAAGTATCAGTATTTATTTCTACAGCCACATTTGTTTCTATAGTCACAGATGTCCTAAATTTTGAATTGCTAACATTTTTTTTCTTTAAGAATGCATCAATTGTTTTTCGTTTGCTCATAATTCTTTTGGCTTTAAGAATATGACTCAAAAATTAACATGAAAAGAACTAAAAAAATAAAATCTTAATTAGAAATTTTTACTTAATTATATCGATGTTATTCATACTCAAGAAAAAAAAAATTCCACTATAATTTAAACAGTCAACCCATCATCATTTCTATTATTCAAATTTTCCTATATATTTTTTTTTTTTAAATTAAGAATAACCCCTCAAACAAAAGCAAAAATTAAACACACAAGTACACAACATAAACCAAAAAAATTTAACAACACCCACTGCCACATGATATCTAACTAATCAAAAATAGATAATAAATCAAAAAAAAATTTACCTTAGAAACTTTATCTTCCCTTCAAGACTCATAACAAACAACCTCCCTTCAAGACTCTTCCCAAAGTGCAAACTTTATCTTCCCTTCAACCATATATTTCTCCAAAAATCTATGAAAAATTAAAGAGCATGTGAATATTTAAGTGTAGATAGTTGAGAAAAAAAAAAAACACTAAAAAGAGATGAAGCGGAAACTGAAAACTCACCATTTGGCTATGCTCCTGCTCTGAATGATTTATTTTAAGAAAGCAAGAAGAAAGAAAATAATGGTCTCTTTTTTTTTTTGGGGGGGGATCATGAGGACTAAGTTTGAGAGGAGGGCTGAGCTGAGCTGAGGGTTTTGTTTTGTTTAGGGGCTACTGGAACCAGTGAAGTGGGCGGTGGCATGTACGCAGTAGACAAGAAGAGAATAAAAAGAGAAACAAAAGAAAGAGTTCTGAATCTTCTGATTTTGAGTTAGAGGATGGGTGATAAAGTTGAGTAGTGCTTTGGGTATTTATATATAAGTGGGGTATGGGCCATGTTTTGTTTTATTAGAGGATAAAAAGGCCTACAATTGAAACTAAAGCCTGGGAGTGAATTGAAGTATTGAACAGAAATGGGAGGGGGCCGGGATGTACATCATTGTGGGGGGAACAATTGTCCAAGATTGCTAGATCAAACACGTGATGAACATAGTATTAAGTTCAAGAGCGGTTGTCTCTCCTCTTCAACATTTCTACTGCTTCCTTACCTTCCCTTTTCAGAGTTTTCTTTCTCTCTTCCTTCACGGCTTTGCCGTCATTATTTTCTCTCTTTTTTTTCTTTTCTTTTCTTTTTTTTTTTAAATTTTTTAAAATTTTTTTTATTACAACTTCTTTTTATGAATCAAATCAAATTCCCATTGAGTTTTCATGTAGAATCCAAATATATGATTAGTTTACCAAATTTCCAAGTTAAGATCAAGTTTAAGGCTAATTGGCTTACTAATCCAGTTTAAAAATCAAGTTATGAATATCTTATAGTTAATAGTCTAACCCTAAAACTCAAAGTTCATAATTATACACACTAGCTTGATAAGATCATCCTAATCATGAAATATCCAAAATTCCTTAATTAGACTATGATCTTAAAAAGACTAAAGATGATTGGAAGGACTTACACGTTGAGGACGTCTTACCTTAAGAAGCTCCATTTCTTTTTAGAATTTTCCTTGTAGAAGTAATTATTCCATCTCTCTTAAAAGCTCTAATATTCTTCATCATTTCAATAACCTAAGAAATGTTCTTATTTTACATTGCCTAACTAGTGAAAAGTGTGTCACTTTGTTTTGGGCTGTGACCATGGCTCTAGCCTCTAGTTTCCAAATACATTTGGGCTTTTGTTGATGGCTCTCTTCCTCGGCCTAAGCTATATTCTCCTAACCTTCCTCTTTGGATTTGTGCCAACAATAAAAGCTGCTAAATAAATTGTCAATGACCGCGTCAAATATTGTGAACGTGAAAAATTCTTAAATATTTTTAGAGCACGGAAAAATAATGTTTTTTTCTTTCACATTCAAGATGCGATGAACCCTATTATAAATGTGAGCAAAAAAAATATTATTCTCTATATTCCAAAAATACTTAAAAATTACTCTTCTAGATTTTCTTGCAAAATTTGTACCTGCTAAATTCAGCTTGAAAAAATATATTTAATAGTACCTTTTAAAACGTCAACTATCTCTATAATCATGCAACACCGAACGGAAAGAAGTACAGGGCAAATTTCGTACAAAACTTTTGTGCCTTTTCCATGTCAAACCAATGTTTTCAATTCTATTTCTCTCTTTTGAAGCATTCATGCCAGCCTCAAATATCATGTTTTTTTGACCACATCCCACCCAAACATGGAACACCTACTAGAGATCAAAACACCCAACTACATCAGATAAATCTCACATTTTATCTTTAGAATCACCACCACTACCAGATGTCAAAATACCCAAACACAACTACTAGTCATAGTGTCACCGTTTCACCATCTCCATCAGAACCCAACAGATCTGAGCTTGGGTTTCAGATTTCGAAGTAACTCAATCACGACATCACCCACTGTCCTCCTTGTCATCATCATCACCTCTTTCAACACAGTTTTAGATTAGGAACCACTAAAGGAGAGCTTTCTCTTGGTTTCTCTCTCTAATCTGATATCCAATTCGCCATCGTACAAACCATCACAAACCAACTCGAATCTTGAGTTCCACCTTGAATCTTCTTTATTTGCCGTGAAACATATATTGAGAGAGTTTAGCCATATTTTTATTGAGACGGGTGTGAATCCTGCCCTCTCTCTCTCTAACAAAGCATTATTTTTATCATCATTATTATCTCAAAATGGAATACAAAATATACCGGAAACAACAAATTTCGTTCTAATGGACGAACCAAAACGATCATTGAAAAAGAATTGATAACTTTAGTAAAAACTAGGACAACTTTAATGAATAACAAGATTAAGCACTTCTAATGCAATTCTTGATGGGTTTGAACAACACTAAGTGTTTTTTTTTTTTAGTCAAATTTTAAACATTTCATTATTTGTTGTTACATGCATACTTTCTTTTAATTTTTTTTTAAAGAGTTTCAAATTATGGCGTTCGTTTTTTATGATAGCTCTTTATCATCAGACCAAGGCACCAATCAGTTTTTAGTGTAGACGGAGATTGAACCCCAAATTTCTTATACAACCATTAGAAATTTTACCAATTGAGCTAACTGGAATCCACATACTTTCTTTTAATTCAAGAAGAGACTCGATGCACCATTTTTTTTTTTTAATCTCTTCTTAAATCAATGACAACATTTCCCCTTCTACTCGATCTATCATTTACAGGGCTTCTCTTTTTTTGCAAATATTACAAGAAAATGGACACACAGATGATGAGTGCTACAAGCTACATGAGTTTCTGAAAAATGCCGCCCTTGTTACTAGCTCCATTTCAAATCAAAAGGTGATTCTTTTAACAACAATACTATTGCAACAACTTCTACAAATATGAAATCATACTTAGTTTCAAAATTTTCCCAATTCGCACATGAACAATACCATCAAATTAATTTTTGAAATTGAGTATATTATTGAATGAATATCAAATATATAGATGAGGCCTATTTATATAAACAGAATCTACAACTAGCAATACACAAATACAGCAATATAACATAGAGTATAGCAAGTAAAGTAGGCCCAAATAGGCTTGTTGTTAACAGGAACATAATCTAACATCATCCAAATACAAGTAGGTGTTGAAGTCCTTGCTAATTTAGTATATGTTTCGTTTTCGATAATTTTTCTTCGTTACCTAGTTCTTGAATAATTGATAATATTGCTACAAATCACATGGTGTAATCTTCATCATTTTTATCTTCCATATATCCCACTAGCATATAATAATAGGAACTTAACTCCCATCTATATGTTGGAATTATTACATTGCCTCCCACCTAACTCTATATAATTTCTTTTCTATTTCTTATAACCTAATCTTTGTGCGAAAAATTATTGATGTTGGCATATTTTTAACAATTATTTCATTTTTCAGGATTGATAACTGAATACAATAATTGCACTGGACAATGAAAGATGTGGCCTATATCTCTAGGAATCTTCGTTTAATGCTTATGTATTTTATACCAATAATACTGATGGATTTAGTCTCTAGCATTAATATGACTAGACCATCCATCTCATGCACGTAAATCCTCTATTGGTAAACAATATTCTAATAGTAATTTGTATTTGGATTTTTATATCAATGTGTGCCCTCAAGCTAAGTTTTCAAGACTCATTTTTCTAATGAGTTTAAGTACTACAAAGTCAATTTTTTATCTATTACATTGTGATATTTGGGAGGCTATGCCACACCCTCTCACAATAGCAATCATTATTTCCTAGCATTAGCTAATGATTTTGGTAAATTCACTTGATTTTTGTTGAGGGTCTTTTTTGTGGATCCCAAATAGAAGGAAGGAAGCCCAACCCAGCAACACGGGCAGCAAAGAAATAACAAGCATAGAGTAGAACCATTAAGTCCAAACGGCATGAATAATGGATCACAGGTCCATAAAATAAATAAATGGGCCTTGAGAAAGCAAATGAGCTTAAAAGAGACCAGAAAGAGAGAAATAGCAAACCCATGGGTAGTGTACGATGTGGAAAAGTAAGATTGGGCCACGACAGGCCCAAAGCAATGCAAGCAAAGAGAGTAAGGGATTGATGGCAGGCCCACAAACCCCAAAGATGAGTATGAGGTAATTGGGCCGAGGAAACCCAATGAAGTTAGTAAAAGCCCATGGGAACACACAGTTAGGAAAAGGGCCGAGGAAGCCCAAGGCAAGCAAATGGGTTGAAGATGCCCAAGGAAAAACAAAAGAGACACAAGAGCCCATAAGTAAGAAAACCCATGGTCGTACTAAGCCATTGGGAAAGAATACATGGCAAGCCTAAAAAGGCCCGGCAGGATCAAGTCATTACAGTAGGAATGACAGAGTAATATGACAGGACATGATGGTAATCAAGAAATAGGCTGGAAGAAATGTGAAGCCCAGTATCAAATGAAGCCCAGCCTCTAAGAGGAGCAGGGAATTATAAAACAACCCATATAAAAGGACGAAGAAGGGCGGCAGACTGTGCAAGCAAGCCTCTAGACCACGGTAAACGCATGTGCAGCAGACAGATTTTGGATGTACATGAAAGGGAAGCACGCGTAAGGCCCATGCACCACCAGCCTGTACCTAGCCAATATGGGATGTGGTGGAGTCATGGGTCAGAGGTAAGGAGATATGGTTTGATAGTGGGGAGATGGGAAAAGACCTATTTTGCAGCTCCTGCCAAGCTCTTTTGGGGGGTACGTCCTACTGGGATGATAGACCACCTAAAAGAAGCAAGGTTGAGGGAGAAACCGTTAGGTGCATGCCATAAGGGATAGAGAGAGAAAGCACCTACACCGTGGCAGGAAAGGGTGCCATGACAGACTAATGAATAAAATAACCTGCCTTTGTCTAGTAAAGGGGAGTGGCACACAAATGATCCCTTGGTGGTCGGCAAGTACACCTAGACCAGACAAAAGTGGTTAAGGGGCAAAGTAGTAAAATCTGGTCACGGCAAGCACTATGAGAAGACCCTTGCTGTGCCCAGAAAGAATGGATCAAAAAACAGGGGAAGATCACTAAATAGAATAGAAAGAAAGTAAAAACAAGGAAAAGAAAAAAGATAAGAGAGAAAATAGAAAACAAAGAGAGTTAACATGGTGGGCATGCACCAGTAGGTCGATTTCCCTCTCCCCTTCTCAAAATCATACTCTCATCCAAAAAAGTAAAAAGGATTCCTTTGGGCATTAATTATTCAGGTCCGGTTCCCTCAAAGCCATTAATCTCCACGGCAGGATCTTTCTTGGGAGATTAGCTGCATTGAGAGGAAGCGTTCTTCCTCTTTGGTTTTTTGCTTCTGCAGACCAAACTTGACTTAATTCATATTTATTCTTGATTAACTCATGTTGTCGCTTACTCCTTTATCTTCTTTGTAAAAGTCATTATTATCACTGTGATTATGTTTCGTAAATAGGGATTATTTGGTCATTTTCTATTAAAAAGTCAGATGACTCTGTTTTGTTGTTATAATATCTATCTACCATAACTCATCTGAAACAGCTCTGCCTACCATAAGCATACTTCTGGCAGACGAGGCATAGTTTGTGCACAAGCTGGCCCAAATTGAGTTGCAGTTAGATCGATCTCAACTCTCCTACTTAGAATACTCGGGCCCACTACCGCAGGAGGTAGCCTAGCCCAACGCATAGCATAAAAAAGGCCCCTACATTAAATTGGTGATCCACTGGGGAGTTGAGAAGTAGATTAGGGATAAGAGCCCTCGCAAACAAATGCCTTTAAAGTCCAAGACAACACAGAATACGAGTGTCGTGCCCTCATAAGCGGAATCTAGGCCAATAATGCCCCACCAATAGCAGCCTAACCAGGCGGAAGGTGCCAATGGAATGGGGGCTGGACCCCAACCTCCTCTAAGAATCCCTACAGAAAACTAAAGACAGACAGAACAAAGAAAAAAGGAACCCAGCATGATCCAGAACATATGGCAGACAAAGAAGAGACACCAGTAGGAGGTGTCTCACAGAACGCGGATCAACGTTTTATTACTATGGCTGAAGTAGCGGCTTTCTTGGAGCAAGAGATAGCCAGAGGACCCAAGGAGAGATTCTATGCACGAAGGCCTCCATACCTACTAAGAGTGCTCAGTAAACCATACCCCGAGAGGTATGAGCTACGAGCTTTTACACAGTATGATGGTAGGAAGGGAAGTGCTGTTAAGCATGTGAGCAAGTTCATTGATACTCTTGGCCCTTATGCCACAGACAAAGACTTATGTTTTCAAGAATTTTCTAAATCACTTTGTGACTGGGCTTACACCTGGTACATTGGCTTAAAGCCAAGATCGATCCCAACATAGGATGATATGGTGGATGTATTTTGTACTAAATACTTCCACGGAGAAGAAACGATAACACTTGCAACTCTGCAAGCGACCAAGCAGAGGAATGGTGAAGACTTGATGGAGTACATCAAGAGATTCAGGGACAGCACTTGACTGCTATGACCATTGTGAAGAAAGGACACTAGTAGAGATATATGTATGACGAATATGATCAGGGAGTACAGGGCAGTCCTGGAAAACTTAGAGATCTCCTAGTTCGTATAGTTGTTGCAAAAGGCGAGAAAAACTGCCCGGTCCGTAAAGTCGAGCACGGACAAAAGAAGTGCTCTGTAAGCCATAGCAGTGTCTACTGGTAAGCGGAGATGGAAGACCGACGGGAAAGAGTACGATACTCCCCCACCAATACCATGCACTTCAAAGGAGCTAGATGTGCTGCTAGATAAATGGATAGCAAATGGGATCTTCAAACCTAATCAAGTTTCTAGGGAGCCCACAGAGGATGAGTGGAGGGACCCATGCTTTTGTCGTTTACACAATTACGTGCAACATCCTACCACAGAATGTTAGGCGCTTCGCAGACTAGTGCACTGCAGGATCAAAGAAGGGACTCTAGAACTGTCCCAGTAGAAAGTCCAAGGAAATCTACTCCCAAACCACAAGGGGAAGGGTGTAGCGGTGGTGGTAGTTTACGCAGACCCAAGAGAGGACGAAGAAGAAAACCTAGCCTTACCTGTAGCGGCCATTACCACTTTACAACAGAGCTTCAAGTTCAAAAATTTGTTCGACTAGCTGGGACTCATAGCAAAGGAAAGAAAGGTAGCAACAAAGGCTTTAGTGAGCATTGCCTCTAAAGCAGGAGTAGAGGCAGAAATCCCAAATGATAGGGCTCTCTTACAGAGTCAACTGAAATCACCTTTAGTGATGAAGATATGGAGGTGGGACACCCAGATCACAGGAGATGCTTATACTTAGCGGCGTCCATAAATCAAATCCCTATAAAGAGAGCCTTGGTAGATACAAGTGCTTCTGTGAATCTCATTCCATTGAGCACTTTACAAGATGCAGGAATTTCAGAAAGAAAGATTCAGGGGTGCCTAATGGAAGTGATAGGGTTCGGTGAAAGGGGCAAGTACACCGCAGGCCATATTCAGCTGTGGTTGAAAGTAGGCCCCATAGCTTTTTTTTAGCTCGGTTCCATGTGGTGAAAACAGAAATATCCTATCATGTGCTTTTGGAAAGGCCATGGTTGCACAAACACCGATTGGTCCCATCCACCTTTCACCAGTGCATGAAAGGAAGATTGAATGGCAAGATGATACACATAGCCACAAACCCCTCATCGTTCAAGCAGGCAGAAACCCATTTAGTAGAAACTATGTTCTATGACCAATGGGCTCTATCTAGGGAAAGTTCAATATCAAAGCCACGAGGTACCTTCGTACCTAAGTGGGAAGACGTCCAAGATGACCCAGAGCCTGATCTGAGGGAATTATTGGCAAGAAAGAGGAAAAGGAGAGAAGCGCCTACTGCAGAATCAAATGATACACCCCAATGCATCAAGGTCCAAGGGCCTGATGGCAAGATCGTGTAGAAATTATGAAGGCACATGGGGCCCACAAGTAAGATACAAGCAGGCCCCACGCAAGAATGGTAACACGGAAGGTCGGTGTGTTGCATAGCTCAAGAAAGTTTGAAAAAAGAAGAAGAAAAGGATGAGGAAATTTTGGCAGAAAAAGATACCCAGGTTGTGGTAGAAGAAGAATTGGAGAAAGTTGACCTGGGGTCTGGTTCGCAGGAACTGAGGCCTATCTCAATCAATGCAAGTCTGATTGAAAAAGAAAAATGAGAGTTAATACTGTTGTTGAAAGAATTCAAAAACATCTTCGCATGGGACTACAGTGAAATGTCGGGGTTAGACCCTAGGCTAGTTGCATATACATTAAATGTGGACCTACAGGCCAGGCCCGTGGCCTAGCCTACCAAGATATTTCACACAGAAATAGAAGGGCAAATAGTTAAAGAAGTACATAAATTGTTGGCTGTAGGATTCATCAAGCCTATTCAACACCTTCGTTGGCTCTCCAACATAGTACCAGTAAGGAAGAAGAATGGCCAGATAAGATATTGTGTAGATTTCAGAAATCTCAATAAAGCGTGTTTGAAAGACGAGTTCCCATTGCCAAATATGGATTTACTGATATATTCTGCAGCAGGAAGTGCCATGTTTTCATTCATGGATGGTTTCAGTGGGTACAACCAAATCAGAATGGCACCAAAGAATGCGGAGAAAACTGCTTTCAGAACATTCATGGGTAATTTCTACTACACTGTGATGCCTTTCGGGTTGAAAAACGCAGGTGCAACTTACCAACGAGCAATGATGGCCATATTTCACGATATGATGCATCAGAAATTAGAGGACTATATGGACGATACAGTGGTTAAGTCAAAAAGGAGAGAAGAGCACTTCTATGTGTTGAAAAGGGTATTTGAAAGATGCAGAGCCTTTAAATTGAGAATGAACCCTCTCAAATGCGCATTTGGAGTATACTCCAGGAAATTCTTGGGTTTCCTGGTTCATAACAGGGGGATAGATGTAGACCCAGCCAAAACCACGACCATAGCAACTATGAGACCCCTAGCCACGGTAAAAGAACTAAAGAGCTTCTTGGGAAAAGTCTTGTATATTTGGAGATTAATCCCTGGATTGGAATCAATCACTTCGGCTTTCACCAAGTTGTTCAGGAAAGGGCAAAGTTTTGAATGGGGAGAAGCACAGCAGACGACCTTCAAGAGGCTGCAGCAGATCATGATGAACCTCCCCATAGTGCAGGCCCCAATCCACAAAAAACCATTGCTACTTTACATGGTCACCAATTCATATGCCATTGGTGCATTAATTGCCCAAGAAGATGGAGACGGCATTGAGTAACTAGTGTACTACATCAGCCGCGCCTTAAAAGATGCAGAAACTTGTTACCCAATGGCAGAAAGGGTGTGTTTGGCTATTGTATATGACTCACAGAGGTTACGCCATTATTTCTTGGCCTACGAAGTATGGTTGATGAACAAGTCCCATGCCATTAAAGCTTTGTTATAGCAACCAATCCTTTCCAGCAGGATATCCCAGTGGTTATTACAGTTATCACAGTACGACTTGAGAATGGGGACACCTAGGGTGGTGAAAAGCCAGGCTATAGCAGACTTATTAGCACAGTTTCCAGGAGAAAAAGAATTCCCACTAGGCAATGAAGTTCCAGGGGAAATAGCTATGGCAGAAGAGGTTAGAGAACAATGTGTAATTAATTTTGATGGGTCTTCTACCACCCAGTCTGGAGGAGTGGGAGTAGTTTTGTACCATGAAGAAGATAAAGCAGTAGCATTATTGTTCAAGCTAGAATTCCCCTGTTCAAACAACATGGTAGAATATGAAGCTTACCTAACCGGGCTAGCCACGTGTGGACGACTAAATTTCTCGGTTCGAAATAAGTCAAACAAGTAAAATAGTGTCACAAATGTGAATTTGTATTGATGAATGTGTGGTACAATTCTCTGTAATTACAAAAGAGTGATCCTCTGATTCGATCTCCTTAAAAGATTTGTTGATTGGAATTGTGGTAATGTGATTTTGATTTGAACACAAGATATCCTTCAATTTGGTTGAGGGATAGATCGAAGATTGTTGAAACAGAATTACAATGAATCTCTGGCTATGAGCTTGTTAGAAATCCCTTGTTCTTCACGTTCTTCGTATGTTCTTTGTGATCTTGGTGTGTTCTTCGTCTTCGAAGGTTTGTGTTGGAAGTTCTTCGGGGCTTTAGAGGCTTGAATCCGTAGAGCTTCGTTGATTTGTGGTTTGTGATATTTCTGGAGGCTTTTGAGCTTGATTCTAGTGAACTTTGAGATTTAGGAATATGATTTGGATGATTCCTCTTCGAATGTTCTTTGTATTCGAAGGTTTGTGGTGAAAGTTCTTCGGGGCTTTAGAGGCTTGAATCCGTAGAGCTTCACTGATTTGTGATTTGTTGATGTTTCTGGAGGCTTTTGAGCTTGATTCCAGCAAACTTTTGGATCTAGGCGGATGATTTGGATGATTTTCCTTCGAATGTTCTTCGTATTCGAAGTTGAAGTTCTTGAAGTTCTTGGAGGCTTTAGAGCTTGGTTCTGGCAGAGCTTCTGGACTTCTGAGTGCTTCCAATGGCCTGGTCCTCCCTCCAAATCTCTGGATCTCCTTGATCTGATCCCCTCAGATCCCTCCCAAATGGCTTAGGAAGGCTCTATTTATAGGAGTTTTGGGGTAGGTAAGCGACACGTGGCGGAGTTTGATTGGTGACATGTGGCAGAGCTTGATTGGTCCGCTTATGTCATCGCCTGCACATGCTGGACTGATTGTGTCATCGCTTACACGTGCGAAACTGCTTATGTCATCGCTTACACGTGCGCTGATGTGTGATTGGTTTTTGCATAACACTTGGCAAATTTCTATTAGTTTCTGAATAGTGATAGCAAAACCTAGCAGCAATATGTGGTGCTTTGTAATTGGCTATATTTTGTGGACTTGGTAGTGTGACGTGTCAGCTTGTGATAGGTCGGGAATTTTCCCTGTCTACAAATGCCCCCTCGAGACTCGTTCACACACACAGTTTCAGAGCGTGGTGTGGGAATGAGTTTCGAAAACAGACTTTTACTCCTGGCTCTTCAAATGAAGTAATTGAAGGTGGTGGAGCTTTCAGCAGGATGAGATAATTTCCGAGGAGTAGACCCACCCATATGAAAGGATTTGGTAAGACCGAAAAGGGGTCTGCCTGTATTTGAATGTACTTGCATGACCGA
>NW_027069714.1:274195-331356 GCF_002906115.3 Quercus suber
TGTGTCAACCTCCATCTTTGCCATGTCAACACTCATCTCAGCCATGAAGCCGTGCCAACCTCCATCTTTGCCATGAAGTCACGACAACACTTCATTCGCACCGAAGCTGTGCCAACGCTCATCTTTGTCATGAAGCCATGTCAACACTTTATTTGCATTGAGGTCGCATTGAAGTTGCACCAATATTGACCTTATAATAAAGCTACAACAACATCAATTTTCAGAGGCAACATAGCTCAGATATTGAGGATACGTAGCACTGTAGCTAGATATCGGGATTTCAAGACGTTGAAAATGCGAGGAGTTCATTAAAACTTTGAAGATGCCAACGAACCCTTGAAGTTTCAAGAAGATTGCCACCAAAACTTTGAAGATGAAAGGAGCTCTTATTAAGATTTTGAAGATGCAAGGAGATGCCAATAAAACCTTTAAGTTTCAAAAAGCTCCCATCAAGACTATGAGGATGCAAAGAGATGCCAATAAAACCTTGAAGATGTGAGAAGAATGCCGTCAAGACTTTGACATTGCATGATCATGCCCTTAGAGGAGAGATGACGCAATACCAACTTTAGATGCTGGAGGAAGGTGACGTTGTCCAAATTCCAGAGACATGATATGAAATGGCACCCTTCAAAGGGAGATGATGTGATTTAAATTTCAGAGTTGTGAAGTGGCACAACCTAAGTAGCTTGGACTTGCAAGGTACAAGAAGATGCCCCAGAAGATAAGTGATGTAAAACATACTTTAGAGACATGTGAGGATGTCCACAAAAGAGGGGCAATGCCATGAAGACTTCATTCTTTGCAAAAGAGGTTGAAGATTTTATTTTACTCCACAACTAAGAACTAACTTATGTTTATCATTAGTTCAAGGAAAGCCGAGTAACACCAATTCTTTGCAGCTGTCTTTTTCTACCACAATGATCTTTGAGTATCATGTAGTAAGGAATTGACTGATCCTAAGCAACGCCTACCAGTTAAAAGGATCTCAAAAGCACATTGACGACCTTTGAAAAATTCCTTAAGCTAGACTGGCAATCCTTCTTCTTTTTCATGTGACTGAACTTAGTAAATGATACCAAGTTGCCTACGTACCCGGAAAGGGATCAAGTCATTACGTAGTTCAAAATGGTTTTTTTTTTTTTTGCAAAAAAGGTGGGCTCAATGTGTAATAGTGGGTATCACCACTAATCGAACCCGAGACCTCTCAAGGGCGACTTGGGCATCCAACCACTACGCCACACTAGCAATTGGTGACATAAAGTGGGATTAATTTCTCTTTATTGGTATGCTTTCAAAGGTAATGGGAAGACATCATGTACCCTTGCAGCATTACAGTGGGCAGTTTAAGCTCTTGCCAAGGAGCAATCCTCGATGTTCAAGCGAAGAAGTGTTTAAGGAACTTCCCATTGATGGGGCCATCCTTGCATAATCATTGTTGATCAACTTGTAAGCTTGGTTGGTGTTTGCCCCCTGCTTGAGAGTTGAAAGTACATCACAAGCAACGGTCACATGGTTTGACCCGACAACTTCATCAAAGTCTAGATCAATCTTGTTTTCTTTGGCAAGCTTCATGACTTTTCTTTGAAGATGAAGCATTTTTGGATTGGGTGGCCAATGATGCGATGATATTTGCAGTAGTTAGGGTATCAATTTTCCCTATGTCTTGTGGTCGCCTACATTCTGGCAATTCAATCAGTTTCAATTGCAATAATTGGTCTAAGATGTTTGGCACATCTTCATCAGGGAATGGATATGCTTTTTGCTCACGTTCCTTAAAAGTTAGGCGACGCACTTCGTTCTTTTGCCATCCTTCAAGCTGTTTTTCATTTGCCTTCGCTCCTCTTCTTGGAACCTTGACTTCGATAGTGTTAACAACCATTGGGTCTTTGAGGCTGACTTTTGCATTCCTATCATTCCTCCTTACTTCCTTTTTGCTTTCCTCAGGTATGGGAGGGTTTGTACTTCCATGGTTAGCAATACTCAACTCCATGTCGTGTGCACGAGTTGCTAACTCTTCAAAGTTCGAGGCTTTATCCCTTGAAGGATGTAAAGGAGTCCCCAATGCATGCCTTGGATGCACATCTCTATAGCAGAAATTTCAGAAAGTCTATCCTTGCAATCTAGACTCAAAGAACGCCACCGATTGATGTAATCAATGACGAGCTCATCTTTCCACTGTTTGGTATTAGTAAGCTCTATCATGCTCACTGTACGACGCGTGCTATAGAATCGGTCAAGAAACTCTTTTTCGAGTTGTTGCCAACTGTCGATTGACTCGGGTTCTAAGTCTGTATACCAATCAAAGGCATTTCCTTTAGCGAACGAACAAATTGCTTTACAAGGAGGCCTCCTTGAGTCCCTGCGTTCTCACAAGTTTCTACAAAGTGAGCAATGTGTTGCTTAGGATTTCCATGGCCATAAACTGCAAGAACTTCGGAGGGTTGATACCCATTTGGCATCCTCATGTTGTCGATGCGCTTTGTGTAGGGTTTTGAATATGTGAGAGAACTTGTAGAAGAACCTCCATATTGTGCTCGGATGGTATTTGTTATCATGTCTTGTAATTGTTGGACTGATAACGAAGCAAACGAAGTAGATTGTTCTCGTGGGGAGTGTTTTCAATTTCTCTCCCTTCGTCATCCTTTGCAGATGCGAATTTATGACCATGGCTTGATTCACCAAGATCTTGTACTTCGAGTTTGTTCATTAAAGTTGCAATTTGGAGGTCCTTATCTTCAAGTGCTTTTGTGAGAAGGACGACCCTTTGTTCCATTTCAACCATCTTTTCTTCCATTGTAGAGGTGTTAGTCATCATGACTGACACAACTTCCCAAGATGATGGAGAAGAAAGTGATTTGAAGTGGGCACAGTGAAATCTCATCTTTTGGGTTCCCTTTGATGGAGAGAAATCGTGTGAACAACTTCTTGTGAAGGAAGGAGGGGATTTGCCCCCATACTTGAGGTGTTCCAAGGTGGAGATGTCCTTGTTGATGACCTTGTTTCTTGTAAGAGGGTCTAAGGAGATGATTGTCTGGACCTTGGCTTCCTTGGTTGATTGAGATTGAAGTTGATTGTTTGCTTTGGGTTGGCTACAATTGATTGCACCAATTAGTTGTTGGTGGTAGCCGTACCAAGTTTAGTTGAAGTAGCTGTTGAAGCTTGGATGTTCTTGCTAGAGGCCATTTGAGCTGGTAGCAAGATGATGAAGATTTCTTTCTTTGAAGGAGAATGAGATGAGAGGCAGAGATGTCCCACTGGGCGTGCCAGAATATGTGGACGACTAAATTTCTCGGTTCGAAATAAGTCAAACAAGTAAAATAGTGTCACAAATGTGAATTTGTATTGATGAATGTGTGGTACAATTCTCTGTAATTACAAAAGAGTGATCCTCTGATTCGATCTCCTTAAAAGATTTGTTGATTGGAATTGTGGTAATGTGATTTTGATTTGAACACAAGATATCCTTCAATTTGGTTGAGGGATAGATCGAAGATTGTTGAAACAGAATTACAATGAATCTCTGGCTATGAGCTTGTTAGAAATTCCTTGTTCTTCACGTTCTTCGTGTTCTTCGTGTGTTCTTTGTGATCTTGGTGTGTTCTTCGTCTTCGAAGGTTTGTGGTGGAAGTTCTTCGGGGCTTTAGAGGCTTGAATCCGTAGAGCTTCGTTGATTTGTGGTTTGTGATGTTTCTGGAGGCTTTTGAGCTTGATTCCAGTGAACTTTGAGATTTAGGAATATGATTTGGATGATTCCTCTTCGAATGTTCTTTGTATTCGAAGGTTTGTGGTGGAAGTTCTTCGGGGTTTTAGAGGCTTGAATCCGTAGAGCTTCACTGATTTGTGATTTGTTGATGTTTCTGGAGGCTTTTGAGCTTGATTCCAGCAAACTTTTGGATCTAGGCGGATGATTTAGATGATTTTCCTTCGAATGTTCTTCGTATTCGAAGTTGAAGTTCTTGAAGTTCTTGGAGGCTTTAGAGCTTGGTTCCGGCAGAGCTTCTGGACTTCTGAGTGCTTCCAATGGCCTGGTCCTCCCTCCAAATCTCTGGATCTCCTTGATCTGATCCCCTCAGATCCCTCCCAAATGGCTTAGGAAGGCTTCTATTTATAGGAGTTTTGGGGTAGGTAAGCGACACGTGGCGGAGTTTGATTAGTGACATGTGGCAGAGCTTGATTGGTCCGCTTATGTCATCGCCTGCACATGCTGGACTGATTGTGTCATCGCTTACACGTGCGAAACTGTTCATGTCATCGCTTACACGTGCGCTGATGTGTGATTGGTTTTTGCATAACACTTGGCAAATTTCTATTAGTTTCTGAATAGTGATAGCAAAACCTAGCAGCAATATGTGGTGCTTTGTAATTGGCTATATTTTGTGGACTTGGTAGTGTGACGTGTCAGCTTGTGATAGGTCGGGAATTTTCCTTGTCTACACCACGGCTCTTGAAATGGGAGTTAAGCATTTAAAGGTACTGGGTGATTCGAACTTAGTGGTTTGCCAGACTAAGGGAAGCTTCTCCCTAAAAGAACCCAGCCTAGCCCCGTGTAGAGCAATGACCTAGAAGATGGAAGAAAAGTTTTTAACTTTTGAGATAGAACATGCTCCAAGGAACGAAAATCGATTTGCCGACGCGTTGGCTGCACTAGGCTCACAAATAATGTTCGAAGGGGATAGCACCAGAGTAGAGATCAGCAAGAGAGAAGAATCCATAATTGAGATGTTGAAAGAAAAGTTCCAAAAGGAACACTGAAAAAAAAAAATTATTTTACTCCCCTTTTCATTAAAATAATATTTCTTTCTCTTTGCTTTTCTCTTCCCATTTCACAGCTCATCTCTCTCTCTCTCTCTCTCACACACACACACACACACATTACTTCCCTTTGCTCTCTCAAACCAAAGCTCCTCTCTCTCTCATCTCACAAATCAAGTCCTGCCCTTATCGCCGCCAGTCATACCCATTCCTCTGCAAGTCATGCCCTTGAATCCATCTTGCCTAGTCCTCCACGCTGCCGACCCACCTCCCCACGCCGTCGACCCATCTTGCCCAGTCCTCAATCTCACCGCTCACCCAACGCCGATCCAAGCTCCATTGCCGACCCAAGCTTCATTGTCGATCCAAGCTCCATTTCCAACCCAAGCTTCATCGTCAACTCAAGCCATTTCTCCCACCATGTATGAGTTCAGACTTCTTTGTGGGTGGCTGGGTTGTGGGTGGGTTTGTGGGTAGATCAGTGTGTTCGTGGTGGTGGCTTGAGTGGGTTTCGTGATGGTGGGTGTGGGTGTTGCCTGGTGGGTCTGGTGGGTGTGGGCTTGGTTGATTTTTTTTTTTCTTTGTTGTGGTGGTGGTGGTGGTGGTTATGTGTGTGAGTGGCTGTGATAGTGGTATGTAGTGAGTATATTATTTTATTATAGTGAGATGAATTATTTTATTGTAATAGATATATTATTTTATTGTGATATTTATATTATTTTATTGTATTGAAAGGTAAAATAGATCCATTGCTGCAGTATTTATATAGGTAAAATAGATAAAGTAATTTTTGGTGGAGTAATATAGCTAAATTTTTAGCTCCACTACTATAAATGCTCTAAGAGAGCAAATACTTTGGTTTTGATTAGATTTTTTTTTTTTGATAAAGTTTTTATTAGGTTGTCATAAAAGAAGCTGTTGCATTTGATTCCACGGTACTAGAAAAGAAGGATGTGATTAGTTCCACTATATTTGATTCCTTGGTACTAGAAAAGAAGAATATGATTAGTTCCACTATCTTCTTTTTTTTTTTTTTTGGATGAGTAGTTCCACTATCTTCTACCCTAGCCTTTATTTTCTATGCTAATTAAAGCGCAGTTTGCACTTAGCCTAATGAGTCGAGTATTGTATGAACTATGAACTATGAAAGGGTCCATTAGTCAAGCGTTCTGGTTCTTAGTTGTTACTTGGTTCCCATTTGCTTGCCCCCTCCCTCATAAATCATTATTATTATTATTATTAAAATATACTCGACTGATTTCGTTGGTTAGGCCGGGCCATGAGCAAATTCAATTCGCTCACTACGAGGAGGATCAAGATTGGAAGAATGACGACTAGGAATAAACAAAGAAAGGATGATTGATTTCAAATCCTAATATCTTCTCATGATGGTGGATACATATATGTTATGAAGAATATAAGGATATAAAAAGCGAAATAAAAAATGAAGTAATCCTTTTACAAACTTACGAAACTCTCTCTATATGTCAAATTGGAGAATGAGGTAAACTATAACTAAGAAATAAATTGGATCATTTTTTTTTTTTTACATACTTTAAGGATTTGATTGCTAGGTTTGAGAGTCTAACAACTTGGAAAGTGGGCCGACTTACTTTCATATTGAATTTTTTTTTTTTTTTAATGTTAATTAATTTCTACCTCCATTGTGAATTTTGTGATTGTGAGGTCCTTCTCTCAGACTCAGTGTTCGATCCCTGCTTTCCACATGGCTTGTCCATGTTTTTATGTGAAAAATATAAATAAATAAAAAATAAATAAAATCCAGCTTCTCTGACTATAAAAGTGACCGTGAGTTATTTATTTATGGTGAAACGCAGTTTATTTCTTCGTATTTAATTTGTTGTATCCCTTTCCCATTCCCATAAAAATTAGAAAGTAAAACCAAGCAAAGCCCTAACCCCTAAGCAGAAGTACCCAAATTCATTTTAGTTCACAACACGACACAGCTCAGTTTTGATAGTGCTCGGAATGGAGGACGTAAAGAAGAGAAAGGTGGGAGAAGCAGTGGGAAACGGAGAGACATCATCATCATCATCATCTGAAGAAGAGATGCGTTTGTTGCTTGACCCTCTCCCTAAGCCCCAGCTCGTCCATCTTCTCTCTAAACTGTACATAACATAACCTCCCCCTTTTATCAATACTTGTTCATTCCTATATTCTCTTCTTAAATTTCTGGGTTTCTCTCCAATTCTCTTACCTCCCTTTACTTGCCCTGCAATTTTCATAACGCTTTAGATTTTATGGTTTAGTATATACCCTTTTATTTATTTATTTATTAATATCATTATCCCATTGTAAGATCATGATTTTTTTTTTTTTTTAAATTTTAAATTTGAGATTTTAGCTTCAAAGAATTGGTAATACGTAGTCAATTTCAATTTTCTAGCAACCAAATGCCACCTGGGTTTGTTGGGAAGTTGTGCTATGGGAAATTGAATAGATTAACAGAGTTCCAGTGTTTTGTTTTTTTCTTGGTCCAGTGGAAAATCTTTGGATATCTCGTTTTGGAATTTGGCTTGCATGTCATAGTAGTAGATTTGATGGTTAATAAGAGAAATACTTGCAGTATTATAAAATTTTAGTACAAACGAGTTACCAGCTGATATGGCTGCTTAGAGGTCAAGTCACGCCAACCCCACACTCTTTACGCTGTGAACTTGGCGCTCGGAGCATGCAAATAACCATGTAATTTGATATGGGCAAAAAGTAGGTAGTAGATACAGTTCCTTAAGTGTTGTATCTTTGGTTCTCCAAAAAAATCAAAATACATTACTGCATTAATCAATGTAACACAAACATAATTATCATCTTTCCCAAGGACAGTTAAATTCAATGCAATCATATGTTTAAATTTAAGTGGGGAGCATAAGCTGTAACACCTAAGGAATGGTAGCTAAGTTTTTCCCATTGTGTAATCAAGTCATGAGACTGTGAGTCAGACCTCAATCCCAAGGGTAATTATAGAATATTTTGGAAGTACCATAAATGCGTACTTCCTCCCTCTCACATAATAGTGGGTCCTATTAATTAAATTCATGGTAGAATCCACAATTCATGTGAGAGGAATGGGGGATGCATTTATGGTACTCCTAGAAGATTCTATAATTTTCCCAACCCCAGTGAGCCTTGCATCAAAAACTGGCCTTGTCTGAAACATCATTGTGTTTGTGTATGCATGTACTTATCAATTCATGTTGTATGTGAGAATGTTGTGCTTGTGTCATGTGAGAAGGGGCCATATGAGTGTTGCTACTGACTGTATGCTGTGTGATTGACCCTGTGCATGTGTGTTTGTTTGCATGTTGAGGCATAAAGAGGCTCCCAATATCCTTCAATTGCAGAAGAAATTAGAAGTATTGCCAGTGCAGATCCCGTCCATCGAAAGCTTTTTGTTCGTGGCTTGGCCTGGAATACCACTTCAGAAACCTTGTGTGCTGTGAGTGCATTGCCGACTGCTGATTGTATTTTGTGTGTCTTGCTTGTGATTGCCCATAAAATATGTAACTGGAAAAAAGTTATTCACTCATAGATACTTAATTCATTCAATACACTTACATTTTTTAACTTAACATCTGGTGTTTAGCTATTTTTTCTGTTGAACTTCTAAGAGAATCTGAACACTGAACATTTAAAGTTATGTACTTGTCCAGGCATTTCAAGTGCATGGAGAAATAGAGGAAGGTGCTGTGATCTCTGACAAAACAACAGGAAAATCACGTGGTTATGGTTTCATTACTTTCAAACATATGGAGTCAGCTCATAATGCATTGAAAGCACCTAGTAAAATGATTGATGTGAGCATTAGCCAATCTAGTATTTTTGCACATGAGACTTCTCATTTAGACATGCATGTAGATCTTTCCTTCTCATTTAGACTCTCTCTCTTTCTCTCGGAGAGAATGCATGTGCATGTTTTGTGCTTTGAAAATATGATTTAAGCATTGTTACCAGTAATGCTATTCACAGGAGCACCTTTATTTTTCAATTTTATATATAAACAAAGTATGTTCCTAATAATTGTTGACTAGGACATGCAGGATGGACAAGTATTGAGATACTCAAAATGTGTGCATAACACCACATACCCTTGAATGCAATCTGAAATATGCGTGTTTTGTTTTCTAGCTTAGGACATAAATTATAGTTTAGAATGCGTGTTAAGTTACACTCTTCATAGGTGCGTGCAGTTGTACTGCTTTTCATTAGTTTATGGTCTTGACATGCAAAACTGATATCTAGTTGAATGGGGAGAATACATTCAAGGGAAAGAGACAAGCTATCAATTAAACTATAACTGGAAGATGCATTACAATTTGAGAGGTTGCACAACTGCAGAAGGGAACTAGATAGTTGGTGTGCTTGCTAGATTGGTACAACAATAATCTACAGTTCTGAATAAGTTTCTTGTGTGGTCTTATAGAATATTTTGGAATATAAGCATCTCTTTGTCATTATATGGCTCTGTTTGTGGGGTATTGGGCTTCTTAGGGTATTAATTATGATCTTCACACATTTTTACCTCTCTTGCTCTCTCTCAATGATATACTTAAACACACTCACACATACGCATTGTCCATACCGTGTGTGCAGAATCATATTTTCCCCATGCTGCATCAAGGTTATTTAAATAACTAGGTTAAGATCAACAATTCCATCTTTTTACATGGACTGTTTTATACCTTCATAATAATTAGTTTCTTGTTTTCTGTTTCCTGGTTGCTTGAACATCTTCATTTAGGGTCGATTAGCTGTTTGCAATCTCGCTTGTGAGGGCTTAAGTGGAGCGAGTACAACTCCTGATTTGGCCCAGAGGAAGCTCTACATTGGGGGCTTGTCACCAAACATTACTAGTGAGGAGCTTCTCAAATATTTTGAGAGGCATGGTGACATAGAAGAAGGTTCAGTTGCATATGACAAGGATACAAATGTGTCTCGGTAAATAATACCATGGCCATCTCATGTTTTGTTGAGATATTTCTTATTTTTTACTTTTGTGATACTTAATTATGCAATCATCATTCTCAATTTTTATGTGTAGTGGGTTCGGTTTTGTTACATACAAGACTGTGGAGGCTGCGAAGAAGGCCATAGATGATCCAAACAAGATCCTTGGGGTAAGTAACTATAAGATTTTTGTCTATTCATGATGTTCAATATAGCTCTCTTCATGCATGACCATTTGGGCCTCTGCCCAAAAAAAAATTATGTTTTCAAAGCCCATAAAAGAGTTTATATATATATATATATATATAATTCTATAGTTGGGGAAAATCCCATAAAAGAGTTAAGAAAGAAAAGACTTTCTTATAGGAAAGTAAGAAATTGTATCAAAGGAGATGGTAAGGAGTTTATGGGGGGTTCTTTTTTGTCATGGTAATTGTTAATTGTGACTATTGGTGGAATCCTCATTATGTTGGATAAACGAGTGGTTGAAAAAATAGACTGCTCAGTGAGGAATCTTTCAGTATCTTTCTTATTCTGGAATGTGGATGATAGTTTTGAACTGGGGTGTTCTGGTGTCTTTGGACCAAATGATGATGGTAGAGCTTAGGTTTATGGGAAGAGTTGAAAGTAGTTAAACAGAGATGAGAAGCTCCTTGGTGTGTAAGGGGGACTTCAATGTCATGAGATTTCCAAAAGAAAGATGAAATTATCAGAATTTTTTGCAAGCGATGCAGAGGTTCTCAGGCTTTATCACAGAGCTTGAATTGTCTTTCCACTAGAAGGGGCTTCTTTAAATGGGTTGAGAATCAAGATCAACCCTCACTCTCCCACATTGGGCATTTTTAGCTTTGATGGAGGAGCACATCCCAAATGTAGTCCAGCTGTTGATACCATGATATATTTTAGACCTGCACCCTATTTTATTAGATTGTGGTGGCTTGTAAAGTAGTAAAAGTCCATTTAGATTTGAGAACATGTGGCTCAATGTATCAGATTTCTTTGACAAAGTGAAGGAGTGGTGGGAAAGCTGTAGTGTGAAGGGCTCCACTAGATTTTTTTTCCCCCTCCCCTTTTTGGCCAAGAAAATCCATAAGCCGAAAGGTGATTTAGAAAAGTGGAATAATGAGGTTTTTTCGGATGTAGGCGTGGAAAATAATAGAGCATTTTTTGAGATATTGAGGCTGGATTTGAAGGAGGAAGGGTTTGGTTTAGATGATGAAGACTGTAGTAAAGATGCATTAAAGACAAACTAGAAGAGATTGCCCTGATGAAAGAAACAAGATGGAGCCAAAAATCTAAAGCACTCTGGTTGGAAAAATGGGATGGTAATACAAATTCTTTCATATGTTGGTAATGTATGTGGATGGAACATTGTTAATTCCAGGAGAATGAGGTAAAGGATGGGATAGTTTTTTTTTTCATATGTGATTTTATAAGGAACTTGTTGACTGGCACCCAGAGGTAGAAGACATTGAGTTGGCAACACTTAAAGAGGAGGATGACAAGTGGCTTGAGAGTATGTTTGAGGAATAGGAAGCATTTTTAGCTGTCAAAACTATGAATGAGGGTACAAGGCTCTTGGTCTGGTTTTGTCAATGTCTTTCTTCCAAAGATGTTGGGTAGCGGTCAAAGAAGATTTGATGAAATTTCTTTAGGAATGTCTTGCAGAGGGAACCATTGAGAGAAGCCTAAATGCATCATTCATAGCTCTTATTCTGCAAGGGCAGGCGAATTAAATATTAGTAATTTATAATGTTCAAGTTTGGTGGGAAGCATTTACAAACTTTAGCAAAGGTGCTGACTAATAGATTGAGGAGAGTAATGGGCAAGCTGGAATCTGAGTCACAAAACACTTTTGTGGAGGGTGGTGTTTAGACTTTGTGTTGATAGCAAATGAATGTTTAGATAACAGTGTTTGTCTTAAGATTCTAGGAATAATTACAAATTTGACATTGGGTAGGTATATGACTGTAAATAGGCCGGCCTTTGTTATATATAGAGAAAAATATGAGATAGGGAGAAATTGAGAGTGGGGCTATGCCAGAGGTGGAAGAGCTAGCAGTGGACTTGGGGTGGAAGGTAAGTTTTGTATGTATTATCTATTTGGCTTACCACGAGTCTACTTTTAAGGCTTGTTCTATCATGTGGAATGTTATTTTAGAGAGGATAAAAAAGAGAATTGGCAGGATGGAAGAAATTTTACCTTTCTAAAGGGGGTAAAATCACTCTTACCAATCTATTTCATGTCTCATTTTACTATGTTGGTCAATTTGGCTAGATACAAAGGGAGTTATAGAGGGATTACTTGGGGAGGAGAAAACTCATATAGTAGATTGGAAGACTGCTTGTGTGCCATTATGCACAAGAGGGTTAGGTATCAAAAAATGAGTATCTTTTAATCATGAATTTTTTGGGAAGGAGTAATGGAGAGTGGTGCAGATCACGCACGTTTATAGGCATCAACACTAGATGGTTGGATGATGGAGGATTAATTGACACTGATTAAGCCCAGATTGATCTGATACCACTTTTCATCCTAAAAGTAATTTGATTAGGGCATATATCCCATTTGTTCTAATTGATTTTAAATTATTTCCTCATTTGAGGTAACTATGAAAGACCTACTTAAAGGTTCCAAGGACCATTGTTGGACACATCAATTTTGATGAATGAAATTGAGTTTAAAATTTTCCATAACTTCGTGGTGATTCCAAGCAGCCCTAGGTGGTGAAGCCTGGGGTTTAGTCCTCTTACCGCTCTTTTTTTCCCCCCTGTACAAATCCTTAGCAATCTGATGCGGAATCAAAGATTTATCAAGAGTATGATCATTTGTGGATCCAGTTGGTAGTATCATCTATAGAAATGGTTGGTGGCAGTAAATATGGGGTAGGTTCCACTTCATATCTAAATCCCATAACTCATGGATGGAGATTTGGAAGGCAATCAAAGTAGAGTGAGATTCCTTTTCCAATTTTTTTTTATTTGTCTTTGGGGATAGTAGAAGAGTTACATTTTGGCTTTGATGTTTGGTGTGATGATTTTGACTTAGCATCTTTATTTCCGAAGCTGTTCCAGCTAGCTGCAAATAAAGATGCTAATGTGTTTAACTATATGGAGGTCATCAATGGAGTTCTAAATTGGAATTCATCTTTGTTAGGGCCGCTCAAGATTGGGAATTGGATATGATAAACAGCTTTGAGTTGGTGTGTTCAGCCTGGGTTTGTGTGGGAATAGAGCATAAGGTGTATTGAACTTTATATAGAAACGGTTATTTTACTGTACAATTGTACTATGAGGCATCCGCTTAAAGAATGATGGCTAAATCATATTTTCCTTGGAAGGCAATGTGGAGAGTGAAGGTAGCTATGAAGGTGGCTTTCTTTGTGTAGATTGCTTGCTTGGGGAAAATTCTCATGGTAGACAATCTTATTAAAATGGGGTTTATGACTATTGTGGATTGGTGTAGTACATGTAATTAAATAGACGAATGTATGGATCATTTGCCTCTGCATTGCCCAATTGCTGTGGAATTATGGGCTTTCATATTTGCTGATTTTGGAGGAAAATGGGTTATTCCTAAATTGGTGCAAGGAATACTTCAATGCTGGGGGTGGAGACTCAGTTCATTCAGAAAGAGAACGTGGAATATTGTTCAATCTTGTTTAATGTGATATCTATGGAGGGAAAGAAATAGAAGGATTTTCAAGGGCTAAGCAGTTTCAGTAGAGATTAAGGTCCTAGTTTGCTGAGGCTCTTTTCTACTTGGATGTCTTTGAATGTTTGTTTTTTTTAGATGCATTGTACTTTTGACATTTTAGGGGAATTTCTTTGTATATAACCACTGTACTTGATTTTAGTTCCCTCTCTATCATTTGTATAACTTTTTTCAAAACAAGTTCTTTTACTTGTTAAAAAAAAAAAAATTATATATATAGAGCATAAAACAAGTATGAGATTGCAACTTTGACAATTTATGATATATTTTCCTTTTTCTGTTCAAGGAAAATGAAACTGTAAAAAACAGCTTAATTTGCAAAGTTTTTTGTATTTCTGAAAACACATTTTCTTTCTTTTGTTGATTTTTTAGACTAAAATAAATTTTAGAATGTAATAATTCTTTAGGTGACTAAATTGTGTAAACCTTTGTACTCACTTTCTCAATTCAGTAAATTTTTTATTACTTAACCAAAGATAATATTTTTGTGAGCACATTTCTCATTTTTATTTCCGGAGAACAAAACCAAACAGAGCCAAATGGCCATTGTTGTTTTCTTCATTTCCTTACTGTTACTGCCAAGTTTGTAGAGGTAGTCACCGAAGGAAAATGGTTGGAACAAAGACGCTATCCTTGGAAGAATATAGTACTTTCAGGGAGGATGAAATTCCTTATGTCATGTTGTTTGTGATTCAAATAGTTAGTTCAGTAATGATGTTAAGGGATATATGTTCTTTATTTTTGGGGGCTGTTTGCAGATGAAAGTGTAAACTAATTTATTTTTTTTGATAAGTAAACTAATTTATTTTGCCAGCTTTAAACTAAACAACCTGATTTTTAGAAGTACTATTTGAAATATTTCCTGAGCACTTGACATAATTCAAGAGTCTAAGATTAATGTGTACATCTATGTGTCACCCTTCGAGTTTGGAAAGCAATCGTGAATATTTTTTTAATTGCAGGGGAGGAATATCATTGTGAAGCTTGCCGATTCCCACAAGGGAAAATCCCTGCAGACACAGTTACCTACAGCAGTGGTTCCAATGGCCTTACCAATGGCAGCTGGATACCCTCAGCCTGGAAATGCACATGTGAGCACCACTCCTGTTGCCTACACTTACCCTCAAACTGTAGCATCATACCCTGTTTCTTCTTACCCTAGTCCTCCTACGGCACCTACTCCATACCAGGCACAACCGCAAATTTCCTATGCACCAGTCACCTTAAAGAAAGAATCCCTTGGACTCCCATCAACACCAATGGGAATTGGTGGGTACCCATATTACCTCTCCAAGCAATAACTGTGAGTCAACTGTAAAGATAGTGATATGTAACCTCATTCTTTTTTCTCTATCTTTGTTGCTCTGATCTCAACTACTACTACAATGGTAATTCCATTTTTCACCTACTCTATTGTATGTCATGGTTCTGCAGGTTGTCACCTGGTTTGGTGCGTCTGGAAATTATTTGGTGGGATTAGGTGATGGGAATTCGTTGATGGCACGAAATATAATGTTTGAATCTTTGTTTCTTGTAAGTTTAGCCAAGAATAATGTAATGCAGTTCATTTACAATGTTAGGGATAGATGGATAGTTTCTACTAATTCTGTAGTTCATATGATGTTTTTTCTTTTCTTAGATCTGAAGCAGAGTAATGATTAAGTTCTTAATATTTGTTTCTCCTCCTAGTCCATTAAGCTTTCCTACTAGAGCTATTATGAATGCCTTTTTTTTTTTAATCCTTAATGTAAATACAGAAAAGCATCAGTCGAGGCTGAGATTGACGATATAGAAGCATATTGGCATTAATGTAGTCCTTTGGTGCCTAGCATTGAATGATCATCGCATTACCGTTTTGCTTGCTGGGCAGCCGTCTGAACAAATTTGCATTGTGTTTTGAAAGCCTTTTTGAGTGAGTGGAAGCATTGGAAATTGTTTATTGCTTGATTGAGACATTGCAGTTGATTGGAAATGAAGGAAAATAATGTATGGATTGGGGCGATTGACAGTGCACAGGGGATTGGGATGGAAAGGAAAAAAATGATTGAAAAATGAATTTGGTCATTTTTTTTTTCACTAAAGTACATTTTGATCCTTAAAGTTTGGTATTGTTTTCATTTTGGTTCCTTGTTTGATATTTTTTTATTTTGGTCCACTGAGTTTTATTTCATTTTCAAAATGGACTTTATCTATTTTCGTTATTGATCTGGCTCTAAGGATGGGGGGGGGGGGGGGGGGGGGGAAGGGAAGGGAAGGAAGGTGGTGGTGTTTGGATATTCTAAAAATGAAATCATAGTTGGTGAACCAAAATGAAAATCTCAAACTTGAAGGACTAAATGAAACAATCCCAAACTTTAAGCATTAATAGTGTAATCAAACAAAGGAAATGTATAAAAATCTCTAGACATAGGAAAGAGGTGAGGCCATTTTGATGCAATTTAGGATGGATTTAAGTAATTACCCTACGTGGGAATTGTGTTGCTCACAACCTTGTTAGATATGTTAGCGGTTTCTCGGTGTGAATGGAAGATGTTCCTTCACATCTTAGTGTTGTACTTTCAACCGATTTGGTTGTTCTTGATTAAGAAAATTATAGTTTTCTACTAAAAAAACAAAAAAAAAAACCTATATGTGCTCTCATGGGTGTTAGGTTTATATATGTATATAAAGGAAGTGGTGCCCTATGAGACATCTTGAAAATCTTATGAACCAAGAGTATGGTGGAATTAACTTAAAACCTCCGTATTCTTTATGTCTTTCAAGTCCATTAAATCCGCGACATGTGTGTTCCCAAAGGGACTATGAATGTTAAGTTAAAGTGTCCTTTTTTTGGAAGGGAGGGGGTGAGTTCGTTTTTTGTAAAAATGTCAAAACGAAGAAACAACACCTAGAATGTTAGTTTTTCCTTATAGTTCCCCAAGGTTTTTATACTCATAAAATTGATCACTGAGACTAACTTTCATTCATTCTTGTGGATGGAAGAATGATGTACTCATTACGAAACTACATTAAAAAGACTCATTAATTGATTTACATTATTGGTGATGGGGTAGCAAAAATTACATCTATAAGTCGTCCAGAAGAGTCGTCCATGATCACCAGTTAGCTAAACGGCCAGAACATCTCTGATTCGTCCAGACATCTCGTCCCTGAGTATGGATCGATGGAATAAACCTCAGAGAATCAAATTGAAAGAGTCGTCCATGTGCAAAGCGCATGGACGACCCCAACAGTCGGACAAAGAGTTGTCCATGGGCATTGCACATGGACGACCACACAACACTTAGCAGATTCTGGAGCGGTTAATCAGCCCATATTCATTGCCACCAATTCCTCCCAAGTATGTAACTTCCAGTAGCGGTTATAATTTCTATAGCTGTTGAGGAGGTTATGTCCGGATTCCACAAATCTGGGGGAAGTTATTGAGCCAATAATCACCCCAAAGTTCTCTATATAAGGCTCGGTCTGAACCACGCAAAGGTATGAGAGACTGAAATTTTTACTCCTAATACAGTTAGAACTCCATTGGTGAGAAGATACTAACTTAGCCATCGGAGGGGATTAGGCCGGTCCACCCCGGTTTCCTCTGACAGCGTGTTTGTTTTTCAGGCCTTCGCTACCGCTTTCAGCCCATCGAAGCCGAGTTGTTCAGCCTATTGATTCTGTTCATCATCAGTTGGCACAGTCTGTAGGAAGGAAATATCTGCGAAAACTTTAAGTTTGACGGTTTATTCTTCTCCAACAAAAGGCTGTATGGTTCGGATTAGATCAAGGGCCACTAGCCCAGGCCACCAAGAGAGTAGGGATGCTTCCAGCCATCCCAACCGAGATCGCCAATCAGCGCCTGTCACACAATCTCCTTCCATCCAACACATACAGTCCATGGTAGCCGCCATGGCAGAGTTAACCCGTCAGAATCAAGAGTTAACTAGGGAGATAGAGAGGCAATGCTGTGAAGGACATGTAGAAGAACAAGCCCAAAGTCAAGAAGATAGAAGGGGAAATGCTGAGTACGAGAACCAGTCAAGGGGCACCACTTTACGAAGGGTGCCACACTTGGAAAAAGAGATGGATCAAATGAGAAAGGTTATGGACGAGATGAAGGAGAACATAAGAAGGACGAATCCCGTAGAGAATTTGGTTCACCGAACAGATTCTCCTTTCACGACTTCCATCAATGGCCATCCCTTACCTCAAAAGTTCAAAATGCCTTCCTTGGATTCATATGATGGGGCGCGCGATCTTTTTGATCATATTGCTACTTTCAAGACTACCATGCATCTCCAAGGGGTTCCGGACGAGATTATGTGCAGAGCTTTCCCTACCACATTTAAGGGACCAGCGCGAGTGTGGTTTAGTAAAATACCCCAAAATTCTGTAAGTTCTTTCGAGGAGCTAAGCAAATTATTTGTTAATAATTTCATTGGGGGACAGAGACACAAGCGTTCTTCATCCAGTTTGTTAACTATATAGAGCAAGGGGAGAATGAAAGCCTGCGTTCCTTCATCACGCGCTTCAATAGGGAAGCCCTGAGAGTGGACGAAGTGGATGACAAGCTATTATTGGCAGCCTTCCACAATGGGGTTAACTCGGACTTATTTATTCACAATCTGTATGAAAAGGAGCCCCAATCCATGGCTGAACTCGTCCATTTAGCCCAAAACTTTATGAACGCCGAAGATGCAATCATACCTAAGAAAAGAAAGAGAGCTGAGAGAATGGAAGTCAATCTCACACGTCACCCTGATCAAGGGCCTTGTCTAGCAGGCCCATCAGTAAGGAATCAGAATTACACACCCTTAAATGCCCCACTCGATCAGGTGTTCATGCAAATCAAGGATGATCCTTCCTTGAAGTGGCCAGAGAAGATGAAAGGAGATCTTAACAAGCGCAACAAGAATAAATATTGTCGCTTCCATAGAGATCATGGGCATGATACAGATGACTGTTATGACTTGAAGCAGCAGATTGAGAATCTCATTAGACAAGGAAAGTTGAGGCATTTCGTTGGAAGGGATCATAAGGATGAAAAATTGAAAGCGAAGATGGAAGAGTCATCACGACCCCCACTCGGAGAAATAAGGGTTATCATTGGTGGGACTTCGACAGGACAATCTTCCAAGGCAAAGAAGACGTATCTCAAAGCGGTGCAGAACGTCCAACTCTCTGCACGACCCCCAAGGACGATCTGAAGGCTCAGACGGATGAGGGTTGCGAGGAGTCTTAGCTGGAGGGGGGGAGGATCAGATGAAACAGGATGACTTATCTGGACGGGCTCCACATTTACAGGAGGATCGTCCAGATTCACCATTGGAGGAGTAAATTTAGGGACCTTGGGAAGAGAAGAAGTAGTGGTTTTCTGTTTTTTGGAGCCTCGACGACTAGGAAGGTCATCCAGGTCCACAACACTTGAAATCTTCTTAGATTTCCTCTTCCCAGCCTGGACGACAACCTTCTGGACGACGAGAGGCACAGGAGCATCCTCGTCCCCACTTATTACNAAAAAAAAAAGAAAGAAAGGAAGGAAATGAAGCTAAGATGGACAATACTTACTTCGACAGGTAGTTTTCTCGTGGCCTAGGTTTTCAGCAGTTGGTTCTAGACTAAGCCCCCACGTAGCCAAATTGCTAAAAGTTACTAAATCGTGAAAAGTCCTTCTAGGGAAGGCACGAACTTGGTCAATTCGATCCAAGTATAATCTATCCAAACGTGGACGAATAACAGCTGCACCAATAAAAAGCAAGGTGGTTAGATGATTGAGAGTTGGAAAAATGTAAGGATGTAAAAGAAATAATGTAGAAAGGAAACATACCCTGAGGACGAAGGTGACCTATAGGGCTGGTAAAAGGAGGGAAGGGGGCATGACCAACATCAATTGGGTCCCCAGCCCAATTTCCAGAAATAATAAAAAACTCTTTTTTCTAGAGCCTGTCAGATGAGCTACGACCCTTTATTAAGCTATAATGAGGGCCTCTAGACGAGAACTAGTAAAAACCAGCTGACTTCTTTATTTCTGAGGGCTTATTACAGTAGAGGAACTTGTCCAATGTTATAGGACATTTCCTTTCCAGTGCCTCACGCCATAACACTTGCATGGCAACTATCGTCCTCCAACCATTGGGGTTAAGCTGGTTGGGACCAATGCCTAACCTATGAAGAAGGCCTCTACAAAATGAATTTAAGGGAAACCTAAGGCCAGCTAAGAGATAAGATGTGTATACTCCCAAGCTAGAAGAAGGAGAACAACACCACTCTCCTTCCTTGGGTAGACGAGGTTCAAACTCCCTAGGGAGTTAGTATCTATCTACTAAAACTTTTAACTTAGGGGCGTCTAAGGTGGACGTTACCTCGAGTGCACAACTGTATATTACATTCTCCTCTTCCTCCTCCTCATCCTGAGAAGAGCTAGGTGACACTCTGGATGAGCTAGCCCCAGCTCCAGAGGTCGTCCTACGTTGCATTTCCTGAAATTCTTCTAAGGAAATGCCAGGAACCCCGGACGAATAATGCTCATCCGAGGAACTACTACTATAACTAGTGCTACCCTCACCACTCTCAAAACTCCCAAACGAGACGTCCTGATACTCGTCTATTTCTCTCTCTGTACTACTAGGCGAAGACATAACTAAAATAAAGATCAAGACGAAAACCTAAAAAGAAGAGGAAATACCTGAACTAGGACGAAGGCTAGAAGAGAATCTTGGACGAGATAGCAGAAGGGAGTCTATGAGAAAGGTAAAGGGCAAGAAAGAGAATATGCCTATTTATAGGGTCCAGGAGTAGGGTCAGCGAAGTGACACCATCCACTGAGAAGATGACACGTGGCAATCGCATGGAAAAATGTAATCGACTTAACTGCTCAACGAATTAAATCGCAACACGTGGCTACATAAAGGGAATTAAATCCCTATAATGTCCTTGGACGACACCCTAGACAAGGGGGCAACTGATGAGGTAGCAAAAATTACATCTATGAGTCGTCCATGATCACCAGTTAGCTAAACGGCCAGAACATCTCTGATTTGTCCAGACATTTCGTCCCTGAGTATGGATCGATGGAATAAACCTTAGAGAATCAAATTGAAAGAGTCGTCCATGTGCAAAGCGCATGGACGACCCCAACAGTCGGACAAAGAGTCGTCCATGGGCATTGCACATGGACGACCACACAACACTTAGTAGATTCTGGAGCGGTTAATCAGCCTGTATTCATCGCCACCAATTCCTCCCAAGTATGTAACTTCCACTAGCGGTTATAATTTCTATAGCCGTTGAAGAAGTTATGTTTGGATTCCACAAATCTGGGAGAAGTTATTGAGCCAATAACCGCCCCAAAGTTCTCTATATAAGGGCCAGTCTGAACCACGCAAAGATATGAGAGACTGAAATTTTTACTCCTAATACAGTTAGAACTCCATTGGCGAGAAGATACTAACTTAGCCATCGGAGGGGATTAGGCCGGTCCACGCCGGTCTCCTCTGACAGCGTGTTCATTTTTCAGGCCTTCGCTACCTCTTTCAGCCCATCGAAGCCGAGTTGTTCAGCCTATTGATTTTGTTCATCATCAGTTGGTAACGTAATTTTTCCGTTTATAAGAGTTAATGACCCAACAATCATTGGTAGGGTTTTTTCTTTTTTTCTTTTTTTTAATAACAATGTCTTGGACTCTTCCAGTGGAGAATCTATAGCTATCACAGATGGAGGTGACACTCCCTTTGGTCAAGCTTAAGGATTCTTTGCCAAATTATAACTCATTACGAAACTACATTAAAAGGACTCATTAATTAATTTACATTATTGGTCACATAATTTTTCCGTTTATAAGAGTTAACGACCCAATGGTCAATTCTGTGGATATAAAAGCTCGTGAAGTTATAAAGAAGAATCAAAACCCGTGGGATGTTTTTGTAATTAACCCAAACTCCAGTCCAAGAAGCAAAGCAAGGCTTCTGTAAAAATTTGGAAGGAGTATCGATTATACTGGAATTTGCCGGAAGTACCCCTTGTCTCAAAACGACAGAGATACTCTCACACACTAGTCCCACTCCCACATACGCATACACATACACATACACATACAAACACACACGTATTTGTTGAAAAACCCTTTTCTGTGAGTCTGGGTGGTTTTAGCCAATGGCTCTGCAACCGAAGTTCCCTCCCTCTCATATATGGCTGCACCTGATTCAGTACCAGCGTTACAAGTGAACTGCGCAACCTAAACACTCACGCTTGCATAGGCATGCCCATCAAAATCAACGGTAAGTATTTCAGTCCAAAGACTTCATATTTCATTGCTATTTTTACCTTCAAATTTGGCATTCTGGCTTCTCTGTTTATTCAAATCTCGGAAACTGGTCATGACCCATTTGGCAAAACTCAGAATACCTTCCATTCTCAAATGGGTTTCTTCAAATATTAGTGAAAACCTTGGATCATCAAAATGGACACTTTGGCACTCTCGGACTTTCCCCATGGCCCAAAACCCTAGATATTATTCAACAAAAAGAACTGTTCAAACTGAAAATTTTGAACTTTTGGATGAAACTTCATCTGCTAATTGCAAAAAAGTTGTGAAATTTTCTCTTGCCACACGGAAAGCAGCCCAAGCTGCATTGTTGGATTATTTGTATTCAACTAGGAGCATACAGTTTGTGGATGCTGAGAATATGAGTAAAAACTCGCCACATTTTCTCGAAAAGCTGTTGAAAAGGGTCGAAAATGAGGGGGACATTGGACGGGCTGTTAGCCGGTTTTTTCGGTACCATCCCATTAATGAATTTGAGCCCTTCTTTGAGAGCATGGGTTTGAAACCTTCAGAATATGATCCTATTCTTCCGCGCAATTTGATGTTTCTTAGTGATGATGATTTGTTGCTGGAGAATTACCATGTATTGTGCAATTATGGGATTGCGCGTAAGAAGATTGGGATGATTTATAAGGTGGCAAAAGAAGTTTTTCGGTATGATTCTGGGGTTTTGTCATCAAAGCTTAAAGCTTATGAAGAACTGGGACTTAGCCAGTCTACTATGATTAAGTTTATTGTTCATAGCCCTTATCTTTTGATAGGAAATGTAAATTTGGAGTTTGTTCTGGTATTAGAGAAGCTAAAGAGTTTTGGAATGGAAATTAGTTGGATTGAGCAGAATTTGTTGGATGGGATTACTTATAACTGGAGACAGATGCTTGGGCTTTTATGCTTGTTTAGGAAGATGGGATGCAGCGAGGAGCAGTTGGCTAGACTAATCATTGAGCATCCAGGGATTATATTTGAGGGCTCTGGGGATAGAACACTGTCTCTAATTGGGTTCTTATCGAAATTTGGATCTACAGTGAACCAGATGCGTTTGCTGTTTCTGCAGTTTCCACAAATCCAAGTTGGGAAATTTGTGTTGAATTTGAGGCAGTGCTTTCTGTTCCTGAATGAGATCGAGATGGAGGTCACAGAGGTTGGGAAGATTGTCTGCACTCATGCCCTATTACTTGGTTCATGTACTTTGAAAAAAACTAACAGCTTGCTTTCTAACCTAAATGTTGGGAAGAAGCGACTTCGTAAACTTGTCCTGGAGAACCCACAAGAATTGAAGAATTGGGTTCTAGGAACTAAAGTTGAGCCATTACCAGAATCAGGAGAGGAACTAAAATCAAAATTGCAGAGGTCCAAGTTTTTGTTGAATTTGGGATTTGCTGAGAATTCTGAACAAATGAAATCAGCAATTAAGGTGTTCCGAGGCAATGGAGTGGAGCTGCAGGAGAGATTCAATTGTATTGTGAAAGCTGGTTTGAATAAGAAGGATGTTTTTGGAATGATTAAAGTATCGCCTCAAATTCTTAACCAGAAGAAAGATGTGATTCAAATGAAGATTGATTTTTTTGTAAATGATTTGGGCTATCCCTTATCATCTTTAGTGAAATTCCCATCATGTCTTTCATATACAATGCAGAGGGTTGAGCTTAGGTTATCAATGTATAATTGGCTTAAAGATCAAGGAGCAGTAGATCCTAAGCTTGCCTTGAGCACTATAATTGCAAGTTCAGAGAAATTTTTTGAAGAGCAGTATATTAATCATCATCCTAGTGGCCCTCAGGTTTGGCAGGATTTGAAGAAAAAAATTTATTCTGTATAATGAATTGTTTTATTACTTGTACTTTTAAGGGTTTGGCAGGCAAGTTATCTGCTATTTGGCATGCAAAAGTTCTTTCAATCTTTCTTTTACTTTGACAACTTGAGAATTTTTTTTTTTGATAAGTACAACTTGAGAATTTCATTAATTGTTTTTTTATCCACATATCTTAAACTGAAGCCAAGTTTCCTCCAGTTAGCAAGCATATAAGCATATATAAGAATTAAAGCAGGTTTAAATCTAAGTGATAACTAATTATTTTATTCATCAACAACAAGACAAGAACAGGTAATGTTTCTTATATTTATTTTTCTTTTTTATTTTCTCATTATGCATAATGTTTAAGCATTTCTACATATCATTACAAAGGCATCAACCCATTGTGCATATGTGGAATATGAAAAGAGTCCATTATGCTTCTAATATTAAATTTTTTTTTTTTATGCATTTCTTGAGAAATTGTTTCACATGGAGGCAGTGCAATTGTGTTTCTGTTGTATTTTGTTCATTATGAGAAAAAACTTATTCTTGAGAAAATCATGGCAGCACCAATGGGGAATAAAATGAGTCATTTGAATTGGGTCAGACCCTTGAAAAGCTTATCTCCACATGTGTACTTGTTATTTGACCACCAGTACTCTGAATTTATAATACTTCTTGATCGTAAGTTGCTAAATAGATGGAAGAATTTAAATATTTATTTAAAAAAAAAAAGAAAAAAGAAAAGAAAAGGAGAGAGAGTAGATTATGGAGAAGCTTGGAGAAATATGAAGTGTGCTTTTTTTTTTTGGGGGGGGGGGGGGGGGGCGTAGGGGAGGTTGTCCAATCAAGTTTCAATCAGTGGGGTTTTCAAAAAAAATTTCTGTAATCAGGCTATTCCACTTCCAAAATTTTAGTAAGAACTCTGCTTGTCAACAGTTAATTTGTATGAAATTACCCCATAGCTTTAATATATTTGTCTATGTAGCCAAGAATTATGAGCGGCAAACTTGTTTAAGTTGGTATTTTTTAGATTCTATTAATATTTAACCAGAAAATAAAAACAAAATACTATGGTGATGACACTACCCATATATTTTGGCATCGTGCATGCTGGATAAATAACATTTCATTGTTGGAAACATTTATCACCTACACTCATTTAATGGCTGTTTTGGTGTTGATCCAAATGTTCTTAGTCCCTCCCTACCTTTGCTTTCAGTTGTTCTTAATATCCCTATATATGATAGATATAAAACGCTTCTATTGCTATGTTTCTGGTGTCAGAGGCTGATGTACTTCTTCCTGATTGGTTTATCTGCCACTCATTGGTGAGCAGCACGTATGACCTGACCATTGAACTGTTGAAACAAATCAAATATTAGGTCATTTATTTGTGAAGCACACAGTTTGAGAGTTGTCTTATGCATGCCTATAGCTATTACCACAGCCTTACCTGAACTCAGAAGCATTATTAGGGTTGACCACAATCAGGCTCTTGTATTGCATGGAAATAGCAAAGAACATTCACAACAAGGGTGCTACTTTTTATCATATATTTTGAACAGTCTCCTGGAAGGTAGCCCGAACTGAGGATGGTGCTGAGTCGGCCAGGGAGATAAGGTTGTGACTGCAAAGCAGATAATCTGATAATGTGTTTGACGGGTTTCCCCAACTGTAGATAGTCAAGGAACGCAGTGCTATAATTCCTCAATATGGACACAAGGCAAGTTGTATTTTTCTGGAATCCTTTTTGAACTAATGTGAACACTCTTTTATTCATAACAAAAGAAAAGAAAAGAGGAGCATAGAACGTTTTGGATGCTATGCTGATTCTTACTTACATATAGCATGAAGTCCTTATTAGCCAATCATATTCAAGAAGTATGGTTGCAACTGATACTAATTATTCTGAGATTTTTGATAACCTGAATGCTGCCACTGGGAGAGTCAAGCTCATAGTAAAGAAAATTTTGCAGCAGCCTCATTCTTTCAGATGTGTTTTTTTCATAATGTATAAAGAAACCAATTGCGTTGCTGGCTTTGTGCCTCATATAAACAACATAGGGCAGTATATAAATCTTTGCTCTCAATGAGTTTGTGTCAGAGGGATATCCCGTGTTTGCACGAACATTAATCCAACTTTCAGTTTTTAGGACAGCAGCTTTTGGTGAACATGTGGAATTTCCTAAATGACCCCTGTGATTTATTATTATTATTATATTTTTTTGGGTAAATTACAAAGTTGGTCTATCATTTACACTATATTTCAATTTAGTCCTTAACATTTCCAGTATCGTAATAATTTAGTCTCTACCGTTATCCCTTGAATAAAAAAACTAATGTGTTAAATAGAATAATAAAAAATAATTTTTCTTACTACGGCCAATTGTAACATCACGTTAGATTAAAAAGAATAAAAATATCTCCGTCTGTTCTCCTTATTGCACCGGCCCCAGAATTCCATTCATAAACCTTGGACAGCAATGCATAGGAAATTCCATTGTTTCCTGCAGAGGAAAGATCTAGAATCACTGTATTCCATTCATAAACCTTGTACAGCAACAATCCCATTCTCTATCTCTATCTTGATCTCACTCTCTCTAAGAAGAGGAAAGAACTTTAACCATTCAAATAACAAGAAAATTACAACATCAAACGAACTAAATCAAAACCAAAACAAAAAAATACCCATAAGACCTAAACAGGAGACGTTAACAAAATCAAGAAAACAGAAACATAACAATCCCACAAGACACAAACTTTAGAGTTNTCCAAATGTTCTTAGTCCCTCCCTACCTTTGCTTTCAGTTGTTCTTAATATCCCTATATATGATAGATATAAAACGCTTCTATTGCTATGTTTCTGGTGTCAGAGGCTGATGTACTTCTTCCTGATTGGGTTTATCTGCCACTCATTGGTGAGCAGCACGTATGACCTGACCATTGAACTGTTGAAACAAATCAAATATTAGGTCATTTATTTGTGAAGCACACAGTTTGAGAGTTGTCTTATGCATGCCTATAGCTATTACCACAGCCTTACCTGAACTCAGAAGCATTATTAGGGTTGACCACAATCAGGCTCTTGTATTGCATGGAAATAGCAAAGAACATTCACAACAAGGGTGCTACTTTTTATCATATATTTTGAACAGTCTCCTGGAAGGTAGCCCGAACTGAGGATGGTGCTGAGTCGGCCAGGGAGATAAGGTTGTGACTGCAAAGCAGATAATCTGATAATGTGTTTGACGGGTTTCCCCAACTGTAGATAGTCAAGGAACGCAGTGCTATAATTCCTCAATATGGACACAAGGCAAGTTGTATTTTTCTGGAATCCTTTTTGAACTAATGTGAACACTCTTTTATTCATAACAAAAGAAAAGAAAAGAGGAGCATAGAACGTTTTGGATGCTATGCTGATTCTTACTTACATATAGCATGAAGTCCTTATTAGCCAATCATATTCAAGAAGTATGGTTGCAACTGATACTAATTATTCTGAGATTTTTGATAACCTGAATGCTGCCACTGGAGAGTCAAGCTCATAGTAAAGAAAATTTTGCAGCAGCCTCATTCTTTCAGATGTGTTTTTTTCATAATGTATAAAGAAACCAATTGCGTTGCTGGCTTTGTGCCTCATATAAACAACATAGGGCAGTATATAAATCTTTGCTCTCAATGAGTTTGTGTCAGAGGGATATCCCGTGTTTGCACGAACATTAATCCAACTTTCAGTTTTTAGGACAGCAGCTTTTGGTGAACATGTGGAATTTCCTAAATGACCCCTGTGATTTATTATTATTATTATATTTTTTTGGGTAAATTACAAAGTTGGTCTATCATTTACACTATATTTCAATTTAGTCCTTAACATTTCCAGTATCGTAATAATTTAGTCTCTACCGTTATCCCTTGAATAAAAAAACTAATGTGTTAAATAGAATAATAAAAAATAATTTTTCTTACTACGGCCAATTGTAACATCACGTTAGATTAAAAAGAATAAAAATATCTCCGTCTGTTCTCCCTTATTGCACCGGCCCCAGAATTCCATTCATAAACCTTGGACAGCAATGCATAGGAAATTCCATTGTTTCCTGCAGAGGAAAGATCTAGAATCACTGTATTCCATTCATAAACCTTGTACAGCAACAATCCCATTCTCTATCTCTATCTTGATCTCACTCTCTCTAAGAAGAGGAAAGAACTTTAACCATTCAAATAACAAGAAAATTACAACATCAAACGAACTAAATCAAAACCAAAACAAAAAAATACCCATAAGACCTAAACAGGAGACGTTAACAAAATCAAGAAAACAGAAACATAAACATCCCACAAGACACAAACTTTAGAGTTTTTTCTTCTCTTCCTCTCCATTTCTCAATAACCAAAAAAAAGAAAAAGAAAAAGAAAAAGAAAAAGGGGCCTTTAAAAAACAAGTAATCCCACAAGACTCAAACTTTGGTTTTCTTCTTCTTTATTTTCTTACTAACCAAACAAAAGAGCCTTGAAACCCCCCCCCCCCCCCCCCCAAAAAAAAAAAAACCCAAGATTATTAAGAAAATTAGCTTAGTTGATCTCTTCCTTCTCTTGATCTTTCCCTCTCTTTATCTATGAAGCACAGACGTGGCTAGGAGGGTGCCGCAACAGAGACGTAGCTTGACGCGGGGTGTGGCGTCCAACGTGGCTACACGCACATTGGTGCCGCATCTGAGCCTTTTTTTTTTTTTTTTTCTTAGATTTGTGACAACTCGGCTCGATTCGTGCCGAACCGGGAAGATTCAGCCAGAATAGGGCTGTATCAGTTGAATCGAGTCGTATTGGCCGGCAACCAAAATGGCAGAAACGGCCAAAACAGCTGAAATAGGCCAAAATCGGCTTTGAATGATGCCCAAATATTCTAAATCTGTCATTCCTCAATTTTATTCTGAATATTTATTACTTCTTTTGTGTTTTCTTTTTTGCTTTGTGTTTCTTGCCTTCTTCTTTCTTTGTTTTGTGAATCAGGCATAGTAATGTGTTTTTTAAGAATATTTTAATATTAAAAATATATAGAAAATATAAATAAAAATATTTTTAATAATTTTTTAATCGCCGCACTTGCACCCTACTTTTTCAAAAATTTCCAAGTCCCGCACCTGCACCCGCACCCGAATCTGGAAACGCACCCGTGCTTCATAGCTCTCTATCAATCTCTGATTCATTTTTTTTCATTAAAGCCGAGGCTCCAGGGCCTCCATGGCTGGAGCTCTCAACTTCTCCCAAGCTTTGAAGATCAGACCTTCCTTATAAGGAGTTATGTTACAGTTGTTGGACCTAGGAATGTTTTGTTTTGAGCTATGCATAAACAGTGATGGAGGCCAAGATAAAGTTAGGGATTTTGGGGATTTTAGCAAGGATGAGCATGTTTGATTGACTAACGAGAGAAAGAGAGGATAGTGATTTTAGTGAGATACGTGTCCGATTTTAACTTCTTTTTTTTAATCTAATGTGTTGCAGTTGGCAATTGATGTGGCAAGAAAAATTATTTTTTATTGTTCCGTTTGACACATCAGCTTTTTTTTATCCAAGAGATAACGGCAAAGATTAAATTGACATGACACTAAAAATGATAGGGACTAAATTGACACAATTGAAAAGTTAGAAACTAAATTGAAATATGGTGTAAAGGATAAGGACCAACTTTGTAATTTACTTTATTTTTTAGTAAACTACATTTTTTGAATTAAAAATTTTCATAATAAACCGGTAAAAAAGAGTTAGTAAGTTGAAGAATGGAAAAATTTTGAAGGAATGTTAAAAATAACATTAGTAGAAGTCATAAAAAAACATCAATTAGGGAAGTAACAGAAAGCTTGCCTTTAGATATGATAGAATGAAGAAAAAAATAGTCATGTGGCCAACTCAATTTAATCTGTTAAAGATCTATAGCCGACCTCAAATTTTGAGACTAAGGTTTGGTTGTTGTTAAACCGTCTAAGGTTGGACCTACAATCAGATAGGATAATTGCTAATTCCTTTATAATATTCACTTAAAACTAGTAATTAATAAGCTTTATGTGGAACAAATACAAATGTGAAACTAGTAATTAATAAGCTTTATGCGGTGCAAGTACAAATGTGTGGCAGTCTCCATTTGGTAGTCTGCAAATTAATTTGTGTTGTCGTAATGCTAAAGGACCGTTTGTGCAACCCAACAAGTTTTAACTATTTTAAAAGTAAGATTTGAAGAGGAGAAAAATCAACCTCGTTCATGAGACAACCAAAGAAAAGATAATGTACTCACGTCCATCTTATGGATGAGGATAGTCACATTAAAGGAGCTTCCCATAAATGACATAGGAAACAACTCACCTAATAGAGAAGCAAAAGCGTAACGAACAAACCAACAAGCAGAAGGATATTAAATCCTAAAATGCCCCAGCCCCCAGCATTTATTCCCAATGGATACAAGACCATTAAGGTCAGCATTTATCCCCATGATGAGGAGCAAAGACTTATAAAAAGGCACAAATAACCAGAACAAAGGGATGCAACTCATATGCAACATATGCACTACAATTCTCTAGCCAAATAGCAATTCCTTTGTACAATTAAGCTCTGATCTTACTGACTAGCTTGTCAGAGGCCCTTTGGCACGCACCACACCAATGTGCTCTAAGAACCTTATCCTTTATTGCAGGATCTCACGGTTGCTATGCTGAGCTCGTCCATCTGAATAGACGAGGAGTTCAACTAAGGATTTTTTGCATCATTAATTTGGCGTCGTCTGTAGGGATGTTTGCAAAGCCATATAGTTTCCCTTTTCTTGACAAAAAAATTCCTCTTGATACCAGATGGATTCTATTGATGTAGCACTGCAAATTCAACTTTGACAGCGAACATTGAAGAATTGACATGACAGAATTTGGAGTTAAGGCAGATTGCCAAAACCCAAAGTGATCAAAGAAATGAAGAAATGCAGGAGAACAACAATGATGAGGATAAGGTTGATCCGTTGAGTCATCGAAGAAGAACACTTGAGGGAGAAAACTCCTCCAAGATGGAAGAAATGTTTAGTAAAACGGAGAGAGAAATGGACAAACTAAGAAATGTAGTGAAGAACAAATCCATGTCCAGCCTAGATGGCATGATCCGAAGAACAAATTCACCCTTCACTACAGAAGGCTGGAATACTGCCTGGAGACTTCTTTTTCTCCATAAACAAGACCCAGCCCTAGACAGTGATGGAACTTCTTCAGAAAGCACAAAAATACATGAATGCAGAGGATACATATGCGTCCAAATGAATAGTCAACAGAAGGAGGAAACAAGACGATCATACAAATTGCCATCCTAAAAGGAAAAGAAGCCCTCTAGAACAGAGGTCAAAGTTCACTAATTTCACTCCACTAGTGATGCCTATTGACCAAGTGCTGAGACAAAACAAGGACGAGCCTGGTTTAAGTTGGCCTAGACCAATTAAAACATCAGTTGAATCTCGAGATAAAAGTAAGTATTGTAGATTTCATCAAGGTCATGGCCACAATACTAATGAATGCAAATGCTTGAAAGAGCAAGTAGAGTCTCTAATCTGTCAAGGGAAGCTTCAGAAGTTTGTACGACAATAAGATTGTCAGAGACGACCCTATGGAGATAGCAAGAATAGAGAAAAAGAACCCAAGTCCTCGTCAAGTTAAAGCCCCCATTGGAGAAATACGGACGATCTCAAGAGGAATCACAATGGGAGGATCTTCCAAATCATTAAAGAAAGCCTACATGAGGGAAGTGAACAGTGTCCATTACCGTTTTCCATCCTCTAAAACTCCTAGAAGAGACGATCCAAACATTTCCTTCTTTGAAAGAGATGCCAGAGGGACCAGATGACCTTATGACAATCCCTTGGTAGTGTTAAGGATAATAATATTCATTGAATCTTAATTAACAATGGAAGCTTAGCAAACATCCTCTACATGCCCACCTTCCAGCAGATGAAGATATTGAAAGAAAGCCTTCTTCCATTCACATCACCTCTTATAAGTTTCACAGGTGACAAGATATACCCCAAGGGAATTGTTACACTAATTGTCATTGTAGGAATTTATACGGCCTAAATATCCAAGGAATTTGGTTTCCTAGTAGTGGATTTTCCTTCCACCTATAACGTGATAATTGAACAACCAATTTTGAATCACCTAAAAGCAGCCACTTCAACAAACTGTTTGAAGTTGAAGTTCCCAATAGCCTATGGAGTAGGGGAAATATAGGGAGATCAAGTCCTTGCCAAAAAAATGTTACCAAGCAACCTTGGCCTCAAGTGAAAACCATATATGGACCATAGATGAGGACAAATCCACCCCTGACGTGGCAAAAGAATTATAGGTGGTTGAGATCGTCCTCGAAGATTCAACAAAAGTCACAAAGGTGGGAACAAAGCTCCCAAAGGAAAATCAAGATATCATTACATGGAGCCAAGAAGACATGCCTGGGATCGACAAAGCAATCATCCAACATCGCTTAAGCGTCGACCCAGCATACAAAATAGCCCAACAAAGACAGAGAATCTTCGCTCCTGATTGCAATCAGGAAGTCATCGAAGAAGTAGAGAAGTTCTTGGTAGCAGGTTTCATTCGTGAGGTGTATTGCCCCGAATGGTTAGAAAATGTATTAATGGTGAAGAAAGCAAATGGGAAGTGGAGAATGTGTGTCAACTTCACAAACTTGAATAAAGCATGCCCAAAGGACAACTTTCCACTCCCAAGGATTGATTAGCTAGTAGACTCAATGATAGGACATAGGCTATTAAGCTTCATGGATGCCTTTTCAGGGTACAACTAGATACTTATGGACGAGGAGGACCAGGAGAAAACAACTTTTGTTACTAGCCAGAAGTTATACTATTATAAGGTCATGCCCTTCGATCTGAAAAACACTGGAGCTATATACTAGATATTGGTAAACCGGATGTTCTTTCACCAAATAGGGCGAAATTTAGAAGTCCATGTAGACGACATGCTAGTGAAAAGTAAGGCTGAAAAGGAACACCTGGACAACCTCAAAGAGACCTTCAATACACTTCGTAAGTATAATATGAAATTAAATCCAACCAAATGTGTTTTTGGAGTTTCTTCATGTAAATTCCTAGAATTCATGGTGTCACAACAATGGATAGAGGCGAACCTCGACAAAGTGAGGGCCATCTTGGAGCTGACATCCCCAAAAACAACGAAGGAAGTCTAGAGTTTGACACGCAAGGTAGTAGCCTTGAATCAGTTCCTTTCATGAGCCATCGAATAAATGCCTCCGGCTCTTCAAAACTCTTAAAAAAGCTTTTGAATGGATGAACGAGTGCGAGGACGCCTTGAATAAGCTGAAAGCTAATCTTGCGCAACCACCATTGTTGAGCCCATTAATCACATGAGAAGAACTCCACCTTTACCTAGCAGTCTCAATGGTTGCAGCTAGTTCAGCCTTGATAAAGGAAGAAAACGGAGTACAAAGACCAGTATATTACACTGGCCAAGCATTCCAAGGTGCAGAAGGAAGATACATGAAGATGGAAAAGATGGCTTTATCACTGGTAATTGCTTCTAGAAAATTACGTCCTTATTTTCAAGCTCATACTATTATGGTGATGATAGATCGGCCTATAAAGAAAGCCATGAACAAGCTAGATATTGTTACTCATCTGATCCAATGGGAAATAGAACTCAGTCAATTTGACATTAAATACATAACTTGAACCGCCATCTAAGCACAAATACTGGCTAACTTCATAATGGAGCTAACTCTCCCACTAAAGGAAGGGGAAAGGAAGAATGAGGTATGGACGATCAACACAGATGGGTCATCCACAAAAGAAGCAGAAGGGGTTGGAGTCATCCTAAGATCCTCGAAAGGAGATATTCTAAAATATGCTACCAGACTCCAATTTCCAACAACAAATAATGAAGCAAAGTATGAAGCCCTCATCACCAGGCTTAAATTGGCAAAAATGCTGATGGCAAGAAGGATTGTCCTTCAAGTAGATTCCCAATTGATAGTTGAACAAGTAAAGGGAGTTTATGAAGCAAGAGAAGATAGAATGAAGAAATAAATAGACCTCGTCCAATAGCTTCAATCGTCGTTCGACAAGGCTATCTTTCAACAGATTCTTAGAAGTGAAAATGTAGAAGTAGACTCCTTAGCAAAGCACTTCTTCGAAAGAATACAGTCTAGTCACTAACTTAAATATGGAGCTACAAGGAAAACCCAGCATAGATGGAAGTATGGTCATGCCAATTTAGGAACAGGATGACTGGATGACACCAATTATATCCTTCCTTAAGAATAACCAACTTCCCAACAGTAAAGCAGAGGCAAGTAAGATACGAGCCAGAGCGGCACGCTTCATCATCATAGACAATGTTCTATATAAACGAGGATATTCTTTCCCCTATCAACGCTATGTCACGGCTCCTGAAGCAGAATATATGTTGAAGGAGATACACGAGGGCATTTATGGAAACCACGTTGGGGCAAGATCACTAGCAAGAAAGGCACTATGAGCAGGCTATTATTACAAAAGGATACACTTTACCTCGTGCAAACATACGACCAGTGTCAGAGGTTCGCAAACATAAAGAAGCAGCTTGGAGAGCCCATGGTTCCAATCACTTCCCCTTAGCCTTTCGCCCAATGGGGAATAGACATAATGGGTCCACTACTTACAGGGAGAAGATAGATGAAATTCCTAGTAGTGGCAATTGACTACTTTACAAAATGGGTAGAAATAGAACCACTATCAACAATTACAGGAGAAAAGATCCAACAGTTCTTTTAGAAGAACATAATTTGCAAGTTCGGAATTCCAGGCATCATTATTTATCATAATGGAAGGTAGTTTGACAATTCAAAATTCATAAAATTCTGCAAGGATTTGAAGATACAAAATCACTACTCCTCACTAGGACACCCACAAGTTAATGGCCAGACTGAAGTAACAAATCGAAGCTTGCTCAAAATTATAAAGAATCGACTTGACGGGGTAAAGGGTGCATGGCCGAAAGAGCTGCCAAATGTTCTATGAGTGTATCGAACTACAACAAAGATGCCTATAGGGGAAACACCCTTCAGGTTGACGTTTAGCTCTAAAGCTGTCATTCTCGTAGAAATTGGACTAGCAAGTCTATGGGTAACAAGTTACAATGAGTATTAGAACGAAGAAGAACTCAAAACTAACTTAGATTTGATAGACGAAGTTAGAAATCAAGTCCAACAAAGAATGGCAAAGAATCAAGGAGCCATGACTAGATACCATAACAAAAGAGTCAGAGTTAGAAGGTTCAACCCAGGAGACCTCGTACTCAGAAACATATCCTAGGCAACTAAAGATGCCTCACAAGGAAAGTTGGGACCAAAATGGGAAGGCCCATATAAGGTCGTCCACTCCTCAAGATAGGGAACATATAACCTCAAGAGCTACCTCGTCCATGGAACATTGAGCACTTAAAAGGTATTACCAGTATAGTCCCAAAATACTTTTCAATTTACGCCTTTTCCATGGATATCCATGTCTACATTTAACATTGTATTCAACTCAAGTCATTTTATCTCAATAGGAGTAAAGCCTTTAGAAAGGCAAAGTCATTATTTCACAGAAATGCATTAACTCATAAAAGAATATTGATAAAATATTGTATACTCCTACATGCATGTATTTAGAAAGTTTAAATCCAAGCATCATCTATAGACGACGCAAATTTTCATCGTTAATACACGATAACCAATAAAGGCCAATAAGAGGCTAAAGTATCGATACAAATTATCATCGTTTACACACGATAACAATTAGGGCGGCCTCCCAAAGCCCACTAATCACGTGGCACACAAAGCCCACTAATTATGTGGCATACTATGGGCGCAACACACCTTTGGAGGGGGGAGTACACCTCGACCGAGTGGACCAGGGTGAAAAAAAGAAATTGAGTTGCCACCTAGTTTAGGTCTAGGAACCATATATATAACACCCTTACGTGGAAGGATTGATCTTACTACCAGAATATGGGTTTAGAGTTTAGGTGTGGGGATGGGAAGGTGTTAGGCACCCAACCCCACTTGACCCGTGGGTCAGCTTCCACTCATTGTATCTTACATCTTAATCTCATTAAAGGCGCGTTCCATATTGCATCCTAAACTCACACACACACTAACATACATCTAAGCATACAATATGACATTTTCCTCCCCAACCCTATCATACATGTATCGTGGCATCTCATCACATATTCCATCCAATGCACAAACAAACAAACACACATCATAAAGGTATCAACAAGGCATGTTGAGATCAAGCAATCAAGTTATCATATCCAAGGCCAACCTAGATTACACATCCAATGTATACCATATCCATCATATCCACAACCAAATGCATGTTCATATAAATGCATAACTTACCTCACTCTAACACAGCACCTATGTATCAATGCGTGGACATATGAATATGTGTTCATGGTAAAGCAAAGCAAACATAAAAAGGGAAACCCTAATCTAACATATCAAAGGCAGACAAACAAATAAATAGAGAAATAAAGAATATACATGTAAAAATAAGTTGGAACAGAGACATATTTGACAAATAAAATAAAGAAACAGAAGCAAAATGTTGTAGATTAGGGTTTTTGGGCTTGAGTACACATACGCATACATAGGGCCTGCATACATAGCCTAGTTGTATGCGTACGCATACACACCCAAACCCTAACCCAAAAACAGAAACACAAAAAAACAAAGCAAAACTTAAAAACTATAAATCTAATAACCTAACATGCTTTAAAATAGAAAACTACTAAACCCTAGGCTACCTAAACATATTAAAACATAAACAAAACAAGAAAAATGAATAGAAATCAAAATTAAAACAAAGAAAAGAAAAGAAAGGTTTAGAGCTCAATACCTCAAACACAAAGCTTTTCAAGCTTGATTTTGACCGTTCCCCTCAGTCAATCTATTCACAACCAAACAAAATTGATTAGTAAACTTCAAAACTCAAAGATCACAACCAGAAAATGTCTCAATCAAAAGAAAATTGACTTGAGGATGTTTTGTAAAAAAATCCCTCTTTAATTCACTATTTCTAGTGAATCTTAGGTTTTCTCATAGGATTTTCTGTGTGTTTTGAAAAAGTACCATGTATGGCTTTTTATCTTGAAAAAATGGAGGTTTGGAATGGCTCCTAGACAATGTGGGATTTGTTCCAAACCTCAGTTTTAATGCAAAAAACTTGATTTTCATAGTTTCTAAAACCCTAGCATGTGTACGCATACCTGCGTATACGTATGCATAAATGAAGCTTGTGTAGATAGGTCTAGAGCATGCGTACACATGGCCTAGGGTTTTTGTGGCCTTTATTTTCCAAAAATAGTTTTATTCAACTCATAAAAGAGTTATATTTTCCATAAAAATCATCCTCAAATCAATTTAAGTATGATCGGGCCCTCAACCAACCTTGAGCTTTAGAATTTTACCATCATTAGGGAATAGGGGTCTGAGTTGAAAGGGGTACAAAATGCAGTGTCTATAGATGCCCCTCTTTTGATTCATAAGCTCCGCTAGTAGAATCAAAAGAATAAGAGACAAAACATTTTGTTTTGATGTATGGCTCGGACCTAACCCACGCACATGGCACACAACACACATACATGGGGTAGGGTGTAACTTCGCAGAGTTGCATGAGATTTGTATGTCCGAATTCCTACTTTTGTTACTTAGGAAACAAGTAACAATAGGTTCACTATCCCAAAACCTATTTTACCAATTGCAAGAAAAAGGTGAGTGACTCACTACCTAAAGTCACTAAAAAAGAAAAACAAACATGGCCAATAGCCGCAACCATCAACCAAACAAACAATGTGCTCTTACAAGCTTAAAAGGATACATATTTGTGGCGTCCATCTAGGGCACTTGCCTCAAACTTCTCTGGGTGGCTTGCACCTCTTGTCTTCCATCTTTATCTCTACCTGTTCTGGTGAGGCTTTTGCCTCAAGTTGACCTTGATCTCTATCTCTATCTCTACCTTTTCAATTGTGCCTGCATATTCAATTCCCTTGGGATATGTGCACATATTATGTATTCTTCTTTTTTGATTGGTATGGGATCTATGCCTGCATATTCAATTCCCGAAGGACATGTGCAAATTTTTGTACTTTCTCTTGTGACTTGTATGGGATTTGTGCTTGCATATTCAATTCCCAGAGAATATGCGCATAAATGGCCTTGGTGTTTTGACCTACGAGGAAGTCCTTGGTGAAAGATTCACTAGGGAGAATGATTTGTTGAGGAGTGTATTGGTGACTTACGGGGGAGCCATCTTGGTAATTCTACCTACGAGGAAGCCTTTGATGATATGTAGTCCACTGGGGAAAATGTAACTCCCTAGGGAGTTTTGGTGGTGATTTTGAGCTATGAGGAAGTCTTTGATGGTGTGTAGTCCATTGGGGAAAATTTTCTTCTTCTCCCTCATGACTCACTAGGGAACTTGTGTTGATTCCACTCACGAGGGGGTTTTATCAACTCCAAGGGGAAAGTTTCTTCATAACTCTCAAGGGGGTTGTCCTTGTGCTTAAGACTTGCGGGGGATTCCTCCCATGATACTGTACTTTATTGGGCATTTGGTTGATGATCTTAACTCACGAGAAAGTTTATTTAGGGATTTTTGCTCCGCTAAGGAATGTTCTTTATGCTTTTAACCCACTAGGGAATGCTTTGAGAGTCTTTGTGTCTATTACCCAACTGAGGGTATTTCTGTCATTTTTGGATGCATTCTTGAATTTTCTTTTTGCACTTCCTACTTTCTGAGAACTCACTGGGATATTTTGAATTTTTTTTTTTAACTAAACTACTCGCAATTTAGTTGAGAGGTCTAAACTACGCGTAATATAGCCATCAGACCTTCCCGCCTCCTTAAAAGTTTTTCCAACGGTTTCCAACCGTTTCTTTTCTTTTTCTTCTTATTCTTCTTCACTTTCCTCGTCTCTTCACATTCTCTCTAACTCTCCAACTTCCATCTATTCTCTCTACAAAAACTCTCTGCCTCTCTCTCATTTCCTCATTCTGATATGTACCTCTCAAAATCTCTCATCTACAACTCTCTTTCTCTTCCAAAATCTCTCTTCTCCATGGCACCTAAGTCCAAGAAAAGCTCCTACGTGTTTTCCGGCGATGTGTTCAACCTTACTCGTTGGAATAGGGTTGTAAGGCTGAACGAGATCCCCACATTGACCCATAGGCTACATGATCATCTTTTAGAGAGTGCGAGGACCGGATTGGTAAGTTTTTCAAGTTTTTCTCATTTTTTAGTTTTGCTTTAAAATCTTCCATTTTAATTCATTTTTGGACATGTAAATGCTTGGGTTTTGCTATGAGATGGGTTTAGATGAAAACCTAACATTTTAGGAGGGGTAGGAACATGTTTAAGATGAGTTTTGATCGAAATATGTTTGAAAATTTCGAAGAACACTTCTCTGTCTATGCTTATGCGTATACAGATATCAGCCTACAAACACAACTTGTATCCATGCGTACGCATACATGACCTATGTGTACACAGGCTTCCTTCATGTGTACGCATCCATGTTCTTCAGTTTACATGGACCCATGATCCAACCTGCTTACACGTGTGGCCTATTTGTGTTTGGACATAAATTGCTCGCTTCGAGTGGTCCCCTAATTTCTCATTTTTAAGTGGCCTGTTTATGTTTAGACGTAAATTTCTCACTTCGAATTGTCCTCTTTGGCATAATTTCTCATTCTTAAGTGGCCTGTTTTTGTTTGGATGTAAATTTCTCACTTCGAGTGGTCCCCCCCAACTTTAGGTAGAATCCTTAAAACTCGAAGGAAGAGTCCTTAAAACTTAAAAACATCTCAATTTTTTCTTTTATGTGAATTTTCACATTTGTGCGTTTGTCTGTAGTGTGTGTGTATGTGGACTTAAAGTTTATTAACTTGCAAGATGTTTGTCTCTTCACGCTTTTAACTATACTTGCATCTATACACCACATTTTGTACCCATTAATAAATGTTGGTCTCCAACCCTAATGATGAGCTTGAAATATGTCAACCAAGGGTAATTAAAGTGTTCACAATAGTTTGGAAGTAATCACAACTCAAAAGTACTCTTATCACTTTAAAATCAATACTAAAAAATGACTTTTTCTCACTGTTTTGAACATAACGTTTATCCACAAAGAAATTTTTAGCGGGCTTATTTAATTGGAAAGTAAACATCCTGGGCTTCAATTTGAACATTAATTTTGCCTAATTTAGACTGATATTGAGTAAGTTATAATCATTTGAATTTGGGCTAACTAGGCAGTCCCATTTTTTGGGTTTTAAAACTTCATTTTATGGGCCCAAAACATCATGTTGTGATGTGGGCCAGCCCATAAACCCTTGGAATGTCCAAAGACAATTAAAAAGCCCCAAAACCCCTAATTTTAACTTATAAATATTCATCTTATGCCTCCAATCAAAACTCTAGCTAGACAAAGTTATTTTTTGCCTCCATCTTCTCTAAAACCCTACTTCTCTTTTCTAAAACCCACACATAGCCCTTTAGCACGTTTTTGACAAATTAAAAACCTCTATTTAGTTAGTTCTAAGGCAAAAACTATTTTCCCTATTTGATTTCTAAAAACCTTTTTCAAAACTAATCTTATTCTTAAGTTGTAATTATCAAAAACTATTGTATTCTTTAATTCTCTTGTTCTCTCAACTTAATATTTGTATTGTAGGCACTGAGAGGTCGGTTAAATATCAACCAAATTGTATTCCATAAGCAAGGTGAGTCTCTCTTCATGGCTTTTTCCTTGATTAGGGGTTTTATAACATGTGTTCTTGTTGTTCTTAATTAGTTTATATGTTATATATTCTTAGAAATATGTTCTACTTTTTTTAATTTTGTTTTGTGGTGTTTCATCATGTTTGATTAAAGAGTTGAATGATTGGATATTTTGATGAATGTGTTTTGATGTGTTAAGTGTTGTTCTTGTTTGTTGTTAGATTCAATGCATGTTTAGGAATATATTTTGTTTTGTTTATTTTGGATATCTTTGTTGTTAGTTTAGGTTGTTTAATATTATATTAGAAGCATGTTAGGTTGTTAGTTTTATTGTTTTAGGTTCTACTCTGTTTTTTGTATTTCTGATTTTTGGGCTAGGGTTTTCTAGGCATGTATACATATGCACACTTCTAGCATGCGTACACAGACTTGAAGTATGCACAAATACAACTGCACTGTGTATGCAGACCTATGTATGCGCATGTATACTCCTGCCCAGAAACCCTAATCCATGTTTTATGTTTCTGTTTCTTTATATCATTTATATAATATGCTTCTGTTTTGGCCTTTCTTTATGTTTTCGAGTCTCTGTTTCTCTATTTAATTATTTGTTTACCTTTATAATGTCAGATTAGGGTTTTCTTCCAATGTTTTCTTTATTCTACAATGAACATGCATATGATATGATCATGCATTGATGCATAGGTGTTGTAATGCAGTAAGGTAAGTGAGGTAAAACATGCATTCATATGTATATGCATTTGATTGGGATATGATATGTGAACTTGAAATATGTTTGTGTTCTTGATATTTTTGATGCTCTCCAATAATTCTTTGATGCTACCATGTCTATGTTTCTGCCCTTGTGATATCTTATTTGTTAGCTGCCATGAATGAAATGATATGATATGCATGATAGATGTATGCTAGGTTTGATATGAGTTGTCATGATAGATGTATGTTAGGGTTTTGGGATGATTGATGCCATGTTGATTGCTAGATATATGCTAGTGTATATGTGAGTATAGATAACAATATTGAATGATCCTTTAATGAGATTAAGACGTAAGACACAATGACTGGAGGCTGATCCACGGATCGGGTGGGATTGGGTGTCTAACACCTTCCTGTCCTTATACCTAAACTCCAAACTCGTACTCTAGTAGTAAGATTAGTCCTTCCATGAAAGGGAGCTATATCTAAACCTAATCTAGTTGGTAACTCCATCTTTTCTCCGTTCCAGTCCACTCGGCCGAGATGCACTCCCCTCCCCTTTCCTAAGGAGAAAATCGTTGCACCCACACTACTGACGAGGATTTCCCTGTCATGGCTCAGCAACTCTTGGCGATTCCTCTTGCTATGGCTCAAAGGTAATGCATTCTTAAGAAGTTGAACATCCGCACAGTTTTCACGTACTTTTCTCAACAGAACATTCCCTTGGCTAGGGTACAGCACGCCTACTATCTCAACTCCTTTTGCTTATGCCTTCTTGTGAGGTACTTCTTGGTGCATGAGACACTTCGTGTAGATCAAAGGATGCTTTCGGTGGTCCTCAATCTAGAGAATGGAAGTCCCGTAGGCATGATCCTAGCCGAGACTCTTAATGGCATAGATACTGTTCATAGAAGGGAAGCAACTTTCTTTGCAGGGAGCCCTCTTCTCCTTTAGGTATAATCCCTAATTTTTGCCTAGGTTCTCAACCTAGCGGGATTTCTCTAACTTTTGCGTGGATTGCCTTTCGGTTTTCAACCCATCGAGGCTCCTTATATCATCTTTGCATTATTTTTCTCTTTCTTTTATCTCTCATTTTTCCTCTCAAAACTCATTCTCTCTCTCTCTCTCTCTCTCTCTCTCCAGATATAGCTATATGAAAGGCTACGATTGTTTCAATCTTCCTCTGTCCCTCTTAGTCAATATCAACCAAAGCATTATCATGACTGTAAGCTCAAAGACATGGAGATGGACCCTACTAAGTTCACTGAGTTCTTGAAGTGTCTTTCTCCCTTGGGTGTCTAATGGTGATGGAGTGGTGGCGCATTACTGGTATGGTCAATTGTGTCTTCAAAGATAATTGTGTTCCTTTGATTAGGCTTTGCCATTGCTCTTACTATTCCCTAGGCCGCATTGCAAGGCAATTTGGTGACTGTCGAGGAGTACGTAATGATGATGGCATCTTTCATATCTCGATCTTCACTGAAAGGGTCTTAGGTAGGATCCGTGAGATGTGGTTGAAGAGGATGGTGGCTAAGGACATCTGTTTCCCTTGGTTTCTCCATTCTACCTTGGGTTACAAGACTTGGTTGACTACTGATATGAGGTCGGTTTGTATGGAAAAGAAAAATTACCAGAAGTCCAACAAAAGGAAGAGGACCAAATGACTACCTTGATATACCCTAAATTTTCTTAGGCAGGATCCATGAGACATGGTTGAAGAGGATGGTGGCTAAGAACATCTGTTTCTCTCGGCTTCCCCATTCTATCTCAGGTTACAAGACTCAGTTAACTGCTGATATGAGGTCGGTTTGTATGAAAGAGAAAAATTACCACCAACAAAAGGAAAAGGAACCTTGATATGCCCCAAATTTTACTTTTCTGCACTTTATGATTCCTATGTCTTTACTTTTTGAATTTAATAAAGGGTTGGAATGTTCTAAATCCCCTATGAAAACAATCTAGTATCTTTTAATTTGAGTAATAAGAGGATCAATCATTTTATTATCTTTGCTTATTGTTTTTATTTTTTCTTTCTTTCTTTGTCTTTTCTTTTTTCTGTGCCATGTAATTTTTGCCCATGATGTCCTTGTAGGAATTTTCACCATGCCCATGGTCTTTTCCCTTACCTTTTTCCTAGATTGTCCTTTCAGGTTTTCAACCTAGCGGGGTCCTTTTACCTTAATTTTTGCCTAGGCCGCCCTCTTGGGTTTTCAACCTAGTTGACTTTTTCCTCTTTCAAATGTTATACTTTCGGACTCTATCTAGGTTGATTGAGCGAAGCATCTCTTCTCCATCCAAGTCTGTAATTCTTGTAGCAACTCCTAACATAATCTTCTTGATAATAAAAGGCCTAGACTATCTTGACTTCATCTTTACTCTTAGGTCGAAAGTCTCATCTCATCTCTAAGTACCTTTAAGACTAGATCTCTTTCCTTAAGATTTCTAGGTTTCACCTTCTTGTTAAATGCTCTAGCAAACCTCTTTTGGTACATTTTGCATGGTATTGTGCTCTAGCTCTCTCCTTATCTATCACAGCCAACTGCTCATATCTTTCTTTCATCCATTCTTCTTCTAAAACCTTGGTTTCCACTAGTACCTTCAAAGATTGTATCTCCACCTTAATAAGAAGTACCTCTTCACTCCTGTAAACCAAAAAGTAAAGGGATTGCCCTAGTTGATGCACGAATAGAAGTTTTATAATCCCATAAGGTAAATGGAAGTTTTTTAGCCCAATCGTTGTATGTCATTACTATCTTGGCTAGGATATTCTCAATGTCCTTGTTGGCTACTTCTATAGCCCCATTAGTTTATGGTCGGTATGGCGAAGACTTGTGGTGCTCAATGCTGTATAACTCTATGATCCTTCAAACCTCTCCGTCAAAGTGGGAACCATTGTCAGATATGATCTCTATTGGTACTCCAAATCGACAAATGATGTTGTTTTCTATTAATAGAGCCACATGCTTGGCTTTTAATATGAAGTAGGATGAAGTAGGAGGCGACTTCTATCCATTTGGTAAAGTAGTCGATTGCCATTAGAATGTACTCGTGCCCTTTTGAAGCCTTAAGGGCTATTCTTCCAATCACATTAATGCTCTAGACTGAGAAAGGCCATGGAGAGGTCATGCTGTATATAGCTCACTAAGTGGTACACGGTTCAAATTTGCATGTGTTTGGCAGTTGTGGTAGCTTTTCATGAAATACACACAATCGGTCTCCATCGTATTCCAATAGTACCCTATTCTTAGGATCTTCTTTGCTAACATCCTTCCATTCATATGGGGACCACATATCCCTTGATGAACTTCCTCCATAACTTTTTCGGCTTCCTCTTTCTTCAAGCAATGAAGGTGTATACCATCATTGGATCTCCTATAGAGTTGCCCTCTACATAGGATGTATTGCATTGTCATCATTCTAATTGAACAACATTCTTTCTTATCAACACCGTCAGGATATACTCCCAATTCCAAGAATTTCATGATGTCATAATACCAAGGGACTCCTTCTTCCTTTACAACCATGTCTGAAGATTCCATTCTCCCCTTGTGTACCAACTCATAACTTTGTTCAATCTCTAAAGGTCGTGTCCACACTCCTTCAGCTATTTCAACCCTAGAGGACAAGGTCGCCAATGCATCTGTAAACTAATTTTGAGCCCTGGGGATGATGGTGTATTCAATATTGTCAAAGGTTTTGGTCAAATCCTCTTAATATTGTTGATAAGGCAAGTTTTCCTCTTTGACCTTCCACAATTTCTGTGCTTAGGCTATAACTAAAGTCAAATATCCAAAGACTTTTGCCTCTTTCACCCTTCACCCTCGAAGAGCCTTCATTCTAGCAATACAAGCCTCACACTCTGCCATGTTGTTGGTTGCCTCGAAATTCAACTTAACGGCCAAAGGAACATGGGATCCATTGGGGGTGATCAAGAGTATTCCTATCCCATTTCCATATTGGTTCACAGCCCCATCGAAATACATTTTTCCATACCCCTAGTTCAATATTCAAAATATCCTCATCTGGAAAATCCTCTCTACCATCCTCTCCTTCTATGGCGTTCTCGACATAAAAGTCTAACACCGCGCTCTCGTTGATGGTTTTTCTAGTCACATAATTCAAATCAAATTCTGCCACTAGGATCAACCATCTTGACAACCTTCCACTTAAGGCAGGCTTCTCAAATAGATACTTCAAAGGGTCCATTCGGGCTAATATCCATACTTGTAGGATGATGTGCCTCAATTTTTGTATAGTCCATATGAGAGCAAAGCATGACTTTTCTATAAGTGTGTACCTAGTCTCGTAATCATGGAACCTCTTGCTCAAGTAGTATATGACTCTCTCATTCTTATCACCATCCTCTTGTGCAAGCATACTCTTAACCGCATCTTCTATGATACAGAGGTAGAGTAGTAGTGGCTTTCCATGCTTCGTGGGTACCGATATAGGTGGATGTAGAAGATATTCTTTAATGAGCTCAAAGGCTTTCTGACACTCATCATTCCATGCATGGGGTTCATTCTTCTTTGAAAGCTTGAAAATGGGCTCATAAGTGAAGGTGAGCTTGGCAATGAATCAGTTGATGTATTGTAATCAGCCTAAGAATCCCCTTATCTCTTTCTCACTCTTGGGAGGAGGCATATCCAATATGGCTTTAATCTTTGATGGGTCAACTTCTATCCCTCTATTACTCACCAAAAATTCTAACAATTTTTCAGCCATTACTCCAAAGATACATTTCTATGGATTCAATCTCAATCTATACGCCTTAATCCTCATGAATAATTTCCTCAAATTAGCTATGTGGCCTTCTCTATCTTTGGACTTCACAATCATATCATCAATATACACCTCTACCTTATTGTGTATCATGTCATGTAACAAACCTGTAGCCATTCTTTGGTAAGTTGCACCCGTATTCTTAAGCCCAAATGATATAATAGTGTAACAATAGATTCCCGATTCTATGGTGAAGGTAGTCTTCGTCATGTCCTTGGGAGCCATCTTGATTTGGTCATATCCCAAAAATCCATCCCTGAAAGACATCAAGGCACTGCCAGCGGTATTGTCTACTAAGAAATCTATATAAGGGAAGGGGAAATCGTCATTGGAGCTAGCCTTGTTTAGGTCTCTAAAGTCCACACACATCCTTACATTTCCATCCTTCTTGGGTATAAGCACAACATTGGCTATCCAGTCAGTTTGGTGTACGTGTTTGATGAATCCTACCTTAAACTATTTTTTGACCTCTTCCTTCATCTTTAGAAGCCATTTTGTTCTCATACACCTTAACTTCTGCTTGACGTGTACCATGTGAGCACGAGTATCAATGTGGTGTTGGGTTATCTTAGGATCAATGCCAGGCATATCTTCATAGGACCATGCAAACACTTCTTGGAATTCTATGAGAAGCTCTTTGAGATCTTTTCTTTCTTTTTCATTTAGGGTTGAGTCAATTTTAATTAAGCGTGAATTCTCATTATTGTCCAAATTAAGAATTTCAAAAGTTGGTTTCCCAAGTTCAATTTTATTTTCCAATTGTTTATTAATTTCATTTTCAAATTCATTAGAATCATTTAAATGCAGAATTTCAATATTATGAGACATATCAAAATAAGTCAAATCATAATTCATCTTATTAAAAATGTTGAAAAGTACATCTAAACTTGCATTACAAAATTCATTTCCCATTGAAAGTTCAATTAATGTGTTAAACACCAATAAATGTTTAGACTCCCAATTTCAAAATTACTAACACAAGCTTATACAAAAACAATATATGTGTGGAATGATGAATATAAGCTAAACCCAAATTGGGAAAACACTCTAAACCATAGCTAATCACAAACACAGCAGTAATTAAAAGGTAAAGAGTAAGGAAAGAGAGATACAAACACAAAAATAACACCAGCACGTGTTATCGAAGAGGAAATCGAAGAACTCGGCAAAAAACCTCTCCGCCACTCTCCAAGCAGTGAAATGATCCACTAGAGAATAAAGTTGGAGTACATAAATAACAAAAGACCCTCCAAGCTTAGTCTACCCAATGTACTTGAGCCTTTCAAGCTCCTGCTACCAACTGGTTAAGCCTAACTGTGTCTTCTCTAGCTTTCCGGATCCTGCAATAAGTCCATTGCATCAACCAAATGAATTGGTCCCCTCTGAATTGCTTCCCAAGCACCAAAATACCTCCTCACTGATATGGGTATGGTGGGATAAGAATTTTGCTAATAAACCTCTCAAGGGTATGTCAATGGAGAGGGTGAAAGTAGAGGAATTTGGAGAATCAAAAGGCAAAGGTTGTGGATGGCTCAGTCTTGGTTTTCTTTAGGGTTTCTCTCTCAAAATTCTCTCTAGAAGCTCTCTACATTTCGTAGGTATGAGGGTATTTATAGTAGTTTACGTGAGGAATGTGAAAAGTCGGTTTTCTGCAAAACAGGGCATTCTGGTGACTTGGTCTCACAACTCGTACTGGTTGCAAGTTCCAGTCGTGAGATAACTAACTGGCTAGACTGTCATTTTTTTCATGTAGTGTTCCAGCTGTCGTAACCTTTCAGCTTCCTGCATGTTTCACACGTGTGGCATTTTTGCGAGTTACTAGTCGCGAGTCACTCGCGAGAGCCAGTCGCAAGAATCCTCCAATGCACACACACTTGAATTTCTTCACACTATCTCACACAACCCTTACATTATTCTCACCTAAATACAGGGTATCTAATTGCTAAATTACAAGCAAATTTGGCACGAAATAAAACCAACACATGATTGAATAAGTTCAACCTTACACCCATGTTCTTAGAAAACCCAACATAAGTCTAATTATTAACTTTTCCCATGATGAATTCCATCCTTCCTTTCTTTTAAGGCTCATCACCTTCTTTCTCGTCCTCCTCTTTGAATAAAGTCTTCAATTCTGTGGACTAGTCCTTGTCTTTTAAAGGTCCCCACATGCATATAGCTACGGTTATATCACACAGGAGCTCTCCTTCATTAGGGAAACCTCCCTCTCCTTCATCGAAAAACCAGTCAACATCATCTCCACTCCAATAGCTAAACACTCCATTGTCCTCTTCCTCCTTTTTATCTTCATCTGCCAAGACAAGGTATTGATTGTCGTCGGAAGGCAGGTTCGTATTATGCTAAAGCATGAAGTGAGTTAGGGTCACTTGAGTTGTCCTTACAATTCAGGTCCATTCTAGTCAATCTTGATCTTCCCATGATCCTGCGTTTCCTATTTCAGAGAAATCATTGATGTGGGCCATTTTAAAGGTCCGTGGTCTGGGAGCACTCCTCAGTTGTGGTGGCAATTTTGGTAGAAGAAAACAGACCATTCCTTCGATCATCACACAATCGATGTCTTCTTAAGTCAAATTGTCAAACATCGTGGTACATGGAAAGCTAGGAAAGTTTAATGAACTTGGTGAGTACATGCCCCATTTAAAAGGTTTTTTTTTTTTTTTTTTTGGTATTAACTTAGATGTTCTTAGAAAATCTTTAAGTCCATTTTAATGAAGGCCCAATTACAAAATTACTCACTTTCCTCTCATGTACCTTGCCCCTTGTTTCATTGGGCGTTAGTCCATTTACAATAAGCTCTCATCTTACTCTCGTGGGCTTTCATTGGAATGTGCTTAGAGATTTTCAACCCCTTGTCTCAAATTTGGGCTTATAATGCATCCATCACCTTTGGGCTCTTCTTCTTTCCATTCATTATCATCATTTTTTTTTAAATAGCCCTTTAGCTAGAATATATTGTAGCCTTCCTTTCAAAGTCCATGAGTTTCTCATCATTTTGGGCCTAAGCATGCAACAAAGAGGCCTAAGATTAGGGAATTTCATATTATCTTTGTAGGATGTTGGATGCTAAGTCCATAGCATATTTGTTACCTTGGGCCCAAAGTTCATTTTCATGAGGCCTTTTGATTTGGACTTGGGATAACAATTAGGCTATGGTCTTATAACCTTTCAGGTTAAGATATACCTTTGGATTTTGAGATAAGTCTCTTATGTGTGAGAACTTCTTTTCTTTTATCCCAATATCTTAGGGTATGCCATAACTTTTGGGTTATCCTCAAGTTTTTACATCTTTTATTTGTCATTTAGAATTAAGTGAACATTAGATATATGGTTGAACAAACAAGAGATATAAAAGGGTACCCTTTCATGGATAGGATCTAGAATCTCTCTAAGTGTGGGTAGGCTCCCTAGAGCTAAAATGATAGATCAGTGGGTCAGGACAGATCAATGGGTCACTCACAACTAGATGGGCCATGATTCCAGCCAAGGACCTAAGTGGGCCTTTGTGGATTGGTGGCAAACCTTTAATGTACTTAAAGCCCATCATAGGCAATGGTACAGATTGTGAGTTGGTGGGATGAACTTTGAAAGACTTTGGCCCGAATGGAGCATTCTCATCTTCCTACTCATCACCAACTAGGGTAAAAGGAACAAAAGAACCAAGTGAAGTGTGTTCAAACAAGTATTGAACAAGCCTTTATTAAGATTAAGAAACAAGACATATTGGAATCAAACTCTCTATCCCCAGTGGAGTTGCCATTGTGGTCGCAACATGCCTTTGGAGGGGAGGAGTACGCCTCAGCCAAGTGGACCAAGGCAAAGAAAAGAAATGGAGTCGCTACCTAGTTTAGGTTTAGGAACCATATATATAGCACCCTTACATGGAATGACTGATCTTACTACTAAAGTATGGGTTCAGAGTTTAGGTATATGGATGGAAAAGGTGTTAGGTACTCAACCCCTCCCGCCCCATGGGTCGGCTTCCACTCATTGTGTCTTACGTCTTAATCTTATTAAAGACATGTTCAATATTGCATCTTAAACTTACACTAACATACATCTAAGCATATAACATGACATTTTCATCCCCAACGCTATCATACATCTATCATGGCATCTCATCACATATTTTGTCCAAGGCAGCAAACAAACAAACACACATCACAAAGGCATCAACAAGGCATGTTGAGATCAAGCAATGAAGTTATCATATCCAAGGCCAACCTAGATTACACATCTAGACACTCGATTTTGCATCCATAATTTAATTAAGGAAGATGGCTAGAATAACCAATCATATACCCAAAATTCATGATTGCATTATATGCATTAATTCATTCATTGTATATCATAAAAATGATCTTGAGATTCTAACAATTGCGACGGTATGCCCGATTTCCAAATCGGGCCATTGGATTGAAAGATATCATAAGATCAAGTCTACACGGTCAACATGCATTGTGTTTAGGTAGAATCAACCACGCATGATTAATTTAAATTAATTCTGATTGGCTAGACAATTAAAATTAATTAAATAATTTTGTGATTGGCTGTTAATAAGTGTCAAAAATAGGCTTGCTTGCATAGGAATAAAGGGGATAATCAGATAACAATAAAATTATGGATAATCAAGACTTTTAGAGTATTTATCTACAAGATAAATCATTGCTGAAAAGAGGTTAAATTTTTAGAATATGAATTAAAAATGCGCCTAAGTGCAACTCTTGGCTTAAAAAACCTCAAAAAAAGAGTCCAAAATGGACCAAAACTCAAACGAGGGACTGGCACCCAAAAAGGCCATTCGGCACTTTCCAAGTGCCGATTGGCACAAACTCGGGCCCTAGCCCAAGGGCAATTGGATTAAGCCGAAACATATCCTTTTCAATTTTTTAGAGATAAGGACGCATCCTAGTTCGTATTTTGATCATCTAGCTAATTTTTTGAACATCCCAACCTCTATAAATAGAGGATGCATCTCAAAATTCAGGACACTTTTTCACGCTCTCTGACTCACCTATTTCTGACTCTTCTTTTCTTTTATTTTCCTTTTTACGTTAAAGACGTTCTAGAGGTTTTTGTTGGGGTTTATGCCCTAAAATCCAATTTATTGGCATGTCATAAATAATTAAATTGTTTAATTATATGAGACTATCTACAAATGAACTAATGGGACATTATTTTAGTCCATGAGATGCATAGTATGTGATTTAGTCACAAAAGATATAAAACACAAGTTCTTTTAAATTCAGAATTTTAGTTCGTCGTCGGTGACGAAATTAGGCATTTCATTTGTGAAGACTATAACATATCAATTAAGATGATTTGTCTTGATCGTGGAAGTGAAAACTTCTAGTTGATATGTTGATATATTTTAAAAGTTAAGACATTGAACTGGATCGCTGTAAGATTTATTATTCTCCTAACGACTGTCAAATGAATAATAAATCTCACGACTTCTATTTACATCAACTCTAAATCCTGAGAAAATAATAGACCTGATCATGAGATGTAGGTTGATTTAATATATCAGGAGTGGGATCTATAATTTACGATCAAAACCTCAATATGTTGGGCAGTCACATTTAGTGTTGATGAAACGTATATTCTTAAGATGGAATTCATAATCTCTTACTGGAGATACAAAATACTCCCTTGAGATAAGTTTAATGAGTTTATTTATTCAGAGTATTGAGTCTAACTACTTTAGTAAGGAGTTACTAAAGTATATATTTACAAAATTGGATTTCATAAATATATGATGAATAACATAAAAGATTAAATCGGGTACTCAAGGATTAAGATTTAGTAATCTTCAAAGTGGCAGTCTACATTCATAACTTTGTATTACTACGAATATTTTAATGAAGGGGTTGCATGTATAATAAAGTTTTGGGATATAATTTATTAATAAGGCCTAGAATGCAATTTTATTTATATAGTGGTATTGAATATAATTAATGATAACTTTGAACTTGTTAAGTGTTGATAGAAAAGCTCAAGGCCCATTGGAGCTAGAGTCTTATTTGTTCTCTTTTGGTCCCACTCCAAGCCACATACTAGGGCCCCATTGGAATAGCCTAAAAGGCTAGCTCAATTATATAATCAATTATATATAACGAGAGAAACATACAGAATTTTATAAGTGGTTTTATTTAAGATCATATAAGGAATAAAATGGTGTATGTGAGTGTTGGACACTCTTTTAATCTCTCCTTGGAAATTGATTGAGAGACCACACTTCTTGAGCACTAAGTAGAATTGGAGTGAAGATTAAAAGTGTTCTCAAGGGCTTCTATTTTTTTTTTTTTTTTTTAATTTTACCACACCAAGGTACGCTTTCTATTCTTTGTTTTATAATTCAAGGTTACAGGTTATCTTTCATGAATGAAGTAGATCTGTGTTTGTTGCTTCCGCTGTGTGTTTTGTATGAAATACAAAACCAAATTTTCCAACAGTTTTGAACTTAGGAATTTCTTTTCTGTAAGTAAAATATTTTAGGTTTCAAGGATAATTGAATAAATTTCTTTGAACCCTAAAATATTCCTTCACTACTAAGAAGAGCACGCATGCAAGAGGTAGTTAATTTCTTTTCTTTTTCTAGCCCTCTTTATTAATTTTGATTGATGATGCATGAATAGGTTTAGGGTTTTTTTTTATTTTATTTCTGATTCTTATATAATTGCCATGCTTTGTTTAGATTTTTTTTCTTTCTTTAAATATGTTTTAGATGATTGTTTATTTCAATTCTTTCTTTTTAACTTCAAAATCTGCAATGACTATTAAAACAAAATAGATCTGTATCTTCATTAGATGCATATTTGAATTTTTTTAATATACAAAACAGGTTTGTATCTTCCTTAGATACATATCTGAATTTTTTTAAACACAAAAATAGATATGTATCTTCCTTAGATGCAGATCTGAATTTAAAAAAGAAAAAAAGAAAAAAAAAAGAAAGCTGATTTGTATCATCCTTAGATGCAAATTTGTATTTTTCTAGACATAAAAGTAATCTAATTTTTTTTTGAAAAAGTTTTCTTCTTATAAAATTGTAGATTTTGAAACTTAAAAGAAAGGATTGAAAGTTAGGTTGTAATTTTTTTAATGTGATGCATGTAGCATAGATTTGTTTCATGAGTGTAGTTCCTTTTTTTTTTTTTTTTTTTTTAGCTCTCTGTCTTAGTGGGAATCCTGATATTATAGAGATGAAGGTAATTGAAATTTGTCCATAATCCTAATTACATCCTTATCCTTAAGTGTACAAACTATATCGAGAGCCTTGAAAGGCGCCTCGGGCAAAGAAGAAACATCAGGAGCCCATATTGGCACTTAAAGACAAATCGGTCTCAAGGTCGCTCAAATGGATACTCTCATCCAAAGCTAACAATATCTGGAAGCTGAGAACGACAAACTAAGGGATAAGAGAAAGAAGAACAAACTAGTAAGAACAGTCCCCCCCAACAAAGTCAACCAACCCTCTAGTTAAGTTCTACCCACAGAAGAAAGAGATGACGCAACCGAACAAGAAAGAAAGAGATCGAGGGCAATCAAGCCTCACAAAAGAATAATCAACCATAAAAAATAAAAAATAAAATAAAAAACTCAGAAATGAGAAAAAGGTTGAGAGAGATTTACCAAAATCAAGGCACTAAAAGGGAGAAAAGGAAAGCTTAGACAGAAAAGGAAAATGATAGGAAGCAAAAAATGAAGACAAAACAAAGAAGAAGGAAATAAAAATCCCCAAAATCATGCACGAGAAACCCAAGAAACGGCTCCAGCATGTCCAAGCAATCATTGACCGACACGTGTCACAACAAGACTCAAGACGTCCATCTCAATAAATGCAATAGGTACAGAAGTCAAAGGGATTTGACCTTTCATATTCCAGTCGTGTCTATAAATACAATGACAAGATAGAGGGACAATTGAAAGAGGAGAAAAATCAACATCATCCATGAGACGACCAAAGAAGAGATAAATTACTCCCATCCATCTTATGGACAAGGATAGTCAGCATTAAAGGAGCTTCCCATAAAATGACACGAGAAACAACTCACCTGACAGACAAGCAAAAGCGTAACGACAGACCAACGACTAGAAGAACATTAAATCCTATAACGCCCCAGCATTTGTTCCCAACGGATACAAGATCATTAAGGCCAGCATCTATCCCTATAATGAGGGGCAAAGACCTATAAAAAGGTACAAACAACCAGAACAAAGGGACACAACTTATATGCAACATATCACTACAACTACAATTCTCTAGGTCAAACACCAGTTCCTTCGTACGGTTAAGCTCTGATCTTACTAACTAGCTCGTCAGAGGCCCTTTGGCACACACCACACCAGTGTGCTCCAAGAAACTTATCCTTTTTAGCAGGATCTCATCGCTGTTGTGCTGAGCTCATCCATCCGTATAGGCAAGGAGTTCAACTGAGGATTTTCTACATCATCAGGATCGAATCTTACTTCACTAGAATTTGGAAGTTTGTGATAAATTTATATAAAAATAAAAATAAAAAGGTCATCTCATTGTCTAGCTCAACATGAAAACCAAGATAAAAATACCATTAGACTACATACGCGTATATATATATATATATATATATTTGGTCATTGAAGAAATTACATCCATACAAAGAACAACAGATCACCCAGTAGCTCTTTCGTTTTAGATGCCACTAATGACTTTGGGGTTTGGATAGAGTTGGCCCAGCTTTAGAGCTCTATCTCAGATTCATGAAAGTAAGATATCATTAACAAGACTAATCACTAATGGGATAAGTCAAAAAGAGGGAGCTGATGTATGAGGAGATTGACATGAGCCAATCTTCGACCAATCCAGTTCCAAATCCTTTTAAATCGCAAAACCGTGTTCCTCAATCTATGGAAATTGATAATTGAAGTCAAGGTTTTCGTGCAATTTTTTTGTCCATCAACGTTGCATGTGGCAATAATGAATTAAGTGGTTGAATAGCAATTGAAATAAAGTTGGCAGTTGCCAATAGCTTTGTAGCTCATGCGCTCAACTAGTATTCAATATTTTTCAATAAAAATATTTAAAATTCAAATCTTCTTATCCCAATTATCAAATAGGAAAAGTTAACGGATGTCTTAAAAGTATTTGTTTAAAAAATATTTTTAAAAACTTTTTTATGAAAAAAGAAAAAAAATAACTAATTTTTTTGACAGCTTTTTATATTTTTCATAAGAGTTGTATTAAAATTTTTCTAAAATGATCCATTAATAAATACCTTAAGGGTACCCGTTAATTGGAACAATATTATATTAAATTATTAAAAAAGAAAAAAGAAATAAAGTTGGGAATTAAAAAAGTAATAAAGTCGGAAAGTTTTAGGAGTTCTGCACATCAGAATGTGTAAGATTCTAAACTCCTGCCCACTCTCTCTTTTATTCACTTTTTAATTTAGATCTTTAATATTAGTCGCTAAGTTGTGTGTTACACAAGAGGTGATTCATATATACACTATAATTCAAAAACAATTTTTTCATCATCAAAATGAAAAATAAAATCAAAAATTTTCAAGAACTCAAAAGGTAAGATAAGAAAAAATTTTATTCATAAATAATTTTTATTTACAGAATTTTGTGCATCATCAAGAAAGCTAGAAATTGGTAATTAATTCCTAAGACAAACATTTTTAAAATCCAAATTTTCTCTTTATCAAAAATCATAAAACAAATAAAAATATAATGATCAAGAAAATAAAAAGACATTGAAATAACTACTTAGGAACCAAAATCCAGCAAAACCACATTTCAAAGACTTTGATTTTCTTCGTGCGCTTGTAGTAGAAGTGGTCAAGGTGATATATAATTTAGAACCCATTCTATAAAAGATAAGAAAGAAATCTATGAGACAAGATGAATGAAAATTGTTGGAATATTCACATGTGAGTATTATGGTTGGTTAAGTAGTGAAATCTCACATTGGAACTTAATAAAAGAATAAGTGGTTAATAACTTAATATAACATAGTTAAACTCATACCCACTAGGCTTAAACCTTTTTGGGTAAATGGAGCCTTTATATGTTATATTAACTACTCAAGGAATCTCTTTAAGGTGTTTCTCTCCCAAATATGTTATATTTGTGATTCATATAGTTGTGCAAGGAAGACTCCCATATCCACCCCAAGCATGGTTCAGTAAAAGGGCACATTATTGGTGCTAGTAATGCATGACCCTTGAATTATTAAGAAAAATGCTTCCGTTCAAGGGGGAGACTAATCGAAGTGCCATAAATGACTTGGTAGAAGGCACACACATGGAAGGAAAGATTTGTGGAAATATTCACGTGTGAGTATCGTGGTTGGTTAAGTAATGAACTCAAACATTGGCTACTAATGAAGAAAAAAAAAAGGTTAATATAACATAGTTGAGCTTATATCCATTGGACTTAAGTCTTTTGGGTTAAGTAGCGTCTCTATATATTATATTAACTACTCAATGAGTCTCTCCAAAGTGTTTCTCTCCCAACAAAATAAATAAATAAATAAAATAAGGTAATAAAGAAATAGGAGAAAACATATGCAAATCTATAAATAGAGTATGGAAAAAAAAAATCATCCATTTCAAATGTTTTGGAGCCCATTCCTCCATTATATAACATCATTTGTGTTTCTAGAGTAAGGATAAGAAGTGAAATTAAAGAGGTAGGGAACTTGAAAAGCCATTTGAATGGAAGGAGAAAATGACAAAAAATAAGTGAAAAAAATGTATGCCATGCATGGAGTTGGATTGTAAGAATTGATAGTGTTTAATGAAGGGAGGGAAATAGGAAACCATAACATGTGAGCCAAATTTCCTTTTTTTTTTTGGGGGAGGGGGGGGGTAGGGGGGGGAGGAGAGTTCAAGGGAAGACAAAAAAATTAATAATAATTAATCACCATTAATTAGTTAGAGAAAATAAAAACAATAAAATGTTACATGTGAACAACGAAAAAGCATGACAATAGTGGGTTTTACTTAACTCAATTAGTAAAGTCTCTAGTAGTTGAGTAAGAGATATGGGGTTTAATCCTTGCCTAAACCAAAATTGATTGGTATTTTGGTCTAATGATAAAGAGCACAATCAACAGAACACCATAAATTGAAACTCTATTAAATAAAAAAAAAAAAAAAAAAAAAGCACGAAAATAAGGGGAAAAAAGTTTAATGTCACAAAGTTATTGAATAATCGAAGTTTTATGTTAAGGAGGAAAGCTAAAAATTATGGAAGCCTTAAATAATTAGGAATTATTTTAAAAAAAAAAAAAAAAGGGGTGTGGGGGGGGGTGGGG